>NC_091117.1:227724376-228034376 GCF_040183065.1 Periplaneta americana
ATCGATACTTGCGGTTTTATAATGATACATTGGTGATTTCTCATTCGTTGAACAACTCAATTATAATTATAGGTGTACTTTACTATCAGGTGTATACAATAATTACTACATTTCGGCATGGTCGAGCATAAACTAAATTCTTTTTAAACATGACCGTATTGTGACTAACCTTAGTGAGACAGAAGAGAATGTCAAAGGCTTTTTTATTTACAAAGATTGTAAATTATTCTGTTTCATTATTATGGGAATATGATTGTTCATGACGGTATTATGTAATCTAGTACGGCCGAAATAATTATAGCTTTTTCACTATTTTTTTAGGAATTCAACACCATTGCCAACTTGAGCTGGGTAAAAGAGGAAGAATAGGTTAGATTTTATTTTGTCATTGGTATCCACTTCGATTCTGTGACCAGTTTACAAATAATTTGAAAGTATCGGTACATGAAATTCCTTGCTTCGAGCAAGCCTGATCTAGGAATTGAGTTCGGTATTAGAAAACATTTCTTTTCCACGAACTCGCATCTCAGCTCATTATGACGTCACTCTGCATCACATGGCATACCGGGAAGTATACTTTGAGGACATTACAAAATATAATTGCGAGCAGTGTTATTTATAATATTTCAAGCTTACAACGAAATGAAATGCAATCCATATCGACAAGGATTACTGGTATTCGGAAGTGACTGTACCCTGCAATCAGCTGCAGACGAAAATATAAATACCAGTCATCCGTTGTCATCCGATAACGTAGTGGTAACTCGCATCCAAGCTTTCCACATAATAATGTCATACGTTGAAATCGCTAGCGCTAGCTATATGTATTTTCCCGGTGACTAATTCAACTGATGGCTGTAGCTCCGGAAACATTGATATTCGAACGTGTAAATACACTTATTCCTGAAAATACATGAAGTGTGTCGTGTGCAGGAATAAAACGCGTCCGATTCAGAGTGTTGTAGTTATTAAACATACCAAACTCAAAATGACGGTTGTTTTTCCAAAATAGTCCATGTTTCAATAATCTTGTTTTCATAATAATTACGTAAAAATGACAAAATATTTTATCCTTTTCTTATAACATACTCCGCTTTACGTGTTATTCAGTAAGACGGGTGTAAATCACGATGCCTCGCATCTGAACAGCAGGTGTTGCCACATTAATTTATGTTCGATCCGTCACTTCATAATAATTCACGAATTCATTATCAGTAATTACATACATTAGGATTTAACCTTCAATTAGTAAAAGATATGAAATAATCCTATACTATCTTGTGAGAACAAAATCAAATATTTCTTTGAATAATATAAAAGAACCATCTTCTGCGGACCTGTGAAAAAAGAACTAAGGAAGAGACTAGTGAAATGCTTTGTGTGGAGTGTGACATTGTATGAAGCAGAAACACGGACATTACGAAGTGAACAGAAGTAACTAGAAGCAATTGAAATGTGGATATGGAGAAGGATGGATCGTGTAAAATGGACAGAAAGAATAAGAACTAAAGCTGTGTTGGAAAGAGTGGGTGAAGAAAGAATGATGCTGAAACTGATCAGGAAGAGAAAAAGGAATTGGCTGGGTCACTGGCTGAGAAGAAACTGCCTACTGAAGAATGCACTGAAAGGAATGGTGAACGGGAGAAGAGTTCGGGGCAGAAGAAGATATCAGATGATAGACTACGTCTTCTTTGGCCCCGAACTCTTCTCCCGTTCGCCATTCCTTCCAGTGCATCCTTCAGTAAGCAGTTTCTTCTCAACCAGTGACCAAATCAATTCCTTTTTCTCTTCCTGATCAGTTTCAGCATCATTCTTTCTTCACCTACTCTTATCAACATAGATTTATTTTTTATTCTGTCTGTCCATTTCACACGTTTCATTCTTCTCCATATCCACATTTCAAATGCTTCTATTTGCTTCTCTTCACTTTGTCGTAATGTCCATGTTTCTGCCCCATACAATGCCAAACTCCACACAAATCACTTCACTAGTCTCTCCGTTAGTTCTTTCTCCAGAGGTTCGCAGATGATGCTTCTTTTTCTATTAAAAGCTTCCTTTGCCATTGCTATCCTCCTTTTGACTTCCTGGCAGCAGCTCATGTTACTGCTTATAGTACACCCAAGTATTTGAAGCTGTCCACTTGCTCTACTGCCTCATTTAGAATTCGCAAGTTTACCTTCTTAATTTCTTTCAGACAACCATGGTCTTCATCTTATTAGCATTTATCTTCATTCCATACTGTTCAGCTGTCATTTAGCTCCAGTAGCATATCCCTTAGCATCGTCTCCTCTTCTGCTAACAATGCCATATCATCAGCAAATCTTATGCACTTTTTATTCTTCCTCCTACTTTCACCCCTCCCATATTCTGAAAATAGTTCTTCAGCAAATCCTCCAAGTAGATGTACGGAATAGACGATAAATGGCATCCTTGTCGTACTCCTCTCCCTATTTCACTTCCTTCTGACATTTCTTCTCCTATCCTGACTTTGACTCGTTGTTTCATATAAAGGTTACTGGACAGCCTCCTCTCTTTCCAATCCACACCTATTTTCTTCAGGATGTCCATCAGTTTCTTCCAATCCACTCTGTCAAACGCCTTTTCTAAGTCCACAAATAGGCTACTATATACACTTCTTTGTGTTTAATCATCATCATCGTCCTTGCCTAGTGGCCTGTTACGGTCTCCGTCCATCTTTTCAGGGGGCGTCCCAAAGATCGTCTTCCATGTGGTATATAGCGGAGAATTTGTCTTGGGATTCTGGAACGGTCCGTTCTATTGAGATGGTTAAGCTATTTTTGTCTATAGTGGTTGCGATGTTCATAAATAGGTGTAATTTTCAATTCTTTTGTAATTAGTTCATTCCTTTTGTGGTCAAGCAAGCTGTAGCCGGCAGTCGTCCTTAGAAATCTCATTTCCGCAGTTGTCAGGCGTTGAGCATCTGAGTTTCGGACAGTCCAGGCCTCACTACCATACATGAGGACAGGTCTTGCCAGAACTTTATATGCTTTTAACATAATAATAATAATAATAATAATAATAATAATAATAATAATAATAATAATAATAATAATAATAATAATGGAAATAATGAAAATAATAATAGGCTAATAGTAGTTCTCATAGTTCGGTTAGTAAAAATGCAATACCTACATATGTTTACCGGTATCGATCTTCCACACCTTTGGTTATCTTCTCCAAACCCGAATCTGAAATAATTATTATTGTCACGAACTGCATTAATTATTTCTTGGCATTTGTACATAAAATTCTATGTTTATTTACGTCATCAAATCAACGCTTCGTCCTCTATTCGAAGAATAAATACATTCACAAAATAAAGTAAACATCGGAGTCAGGGTGAAGATTGGGGTAGTAGGCCGCTCATAAGGGTGTACCTTGAACAGCTTTGCCATACATGAGCGGTATAATAGTAATATGCGTTACAAGAGCGGTATGTTGAAGTTTTCATGTTCGAGGAAAAGTTTGAGAAAGCGAAACGTAGTTGAGCTTTTTTAATTTCCGAGAATTGAAAGAAAACATACCGCTCGTGTATCGTACATTATTTTGTGCGAAGATCGTTTATTACATACCTGAAAGAGGAATTTCTAATTAGTTGCAATGAAATCTCCATCTTGGCTTCTGTTCAATGACGGCAAATTTGCAAAACAAAAATTTCTGTCTTCAACATTGTTGCTGTAAAATGTTTTCTGTGTTTACTATACTCCAGCAGGCCGTGATATACGTCTGTCTCCCCCCCCCAGTCTATAAATGCGAACTTATAGCAAACGGCTTCCTTATTGTTACATGCATCACGAATGCAGTAACTTTAGTGGAGTTGTAGAGTTTACTTAATTTTTGCAAATATTTAAAAACAATAATTAACAGTGCAATTTAGGTGAAATTGCAGTGGTAAGTTTCCAATTTATAATTATTACTATATTGAACGTCTCTAAAAATAATATGTTAAAAGCCTAAAGCAGTAAAATCAATATGTCACTTAAGCGGTAAGAAGAGGGAAATTGTTGTGTGTGTTAGGTTGGGAATACTGAATGTGGAATTTTAGACTTACCGCGAATTGGTTTTGTGCGGAAACCAAGCAAATACGCACGATCTCGCACAAACAAATTTGTAGCACGTGCAGCCGATATAAGGGTTGTTAGAAAGTGTGCGCTTACTTTTAGCGTTTTGCATTGTATTATGGTCTAAAGTAGCTTTCAGATGTTACGTAATTATTTATTGCGCTGTCAATGGGTGTAAATGTAAATTCAGGTGCACTATGTGTTTCAGAGCATTACTTGCAAATTAGTTCCCTGACATCAACAGTTTAAAGCCATAAAAACACGAATTTTGGCATGTAACTGCATATTACAGCCCCACTCGCCAAATACCACGATTAGCACAAATGCCTCTCTTATCGAATTTTATTGCTAATTGGAAAACCATGCAAATAAAACCACTGCAACGTCATTGCGAACAAACTGTTACAAATTCCACGAATGTATAATTTTGAATACCACGAATGTATAATTTGTTATCCTTAGATAAGTCTGGTCCTCTTCGAGACCTGAGGTCGGAGAGACATATGTGAATGCTCTTGATTAAATTAAATTAAACCATCATCTCCTGCTTTTTTCTCATAGTCATTGATAGACTTCTCTCTAGAATATGCCATTAGGAAAGTTCACGATAATAGACAGGGTTTGGAATTGAATGGGTTACATCAGCTGCTTGTCTATGCGGATGACGTGAATATTTTAGGAGAAAATCCACTAACGATTAGGGAAAACATAGGAATTTTACTGGAAGCAAGTAAAGCGACAGGGTTGGAAGTAAGTCCCGAAAAGACTAAGTATATGATTATGTCTCGTGACCAGAATATTGTACGAAATGGAACTATAAAAATTGGAGATTTATCTTTCGAAGAGGTGGAAAAATTCAAATATCTTGGAGCAACAGTAACAAATATAAATGACAATCAGGAGGAAATTAAACGCAGAATAAATATGGGAAATGCGTGTTATTATTCGGTTGAGAAGCTTTTGTCATCTAGCCTTCTATCAAAAAAATCTGAAAGTTAGAGTTTATAAAACAATTATATTACCGGTTGTTCTGTATGGTTGTGAAACTTGGACTCTCACTTTGAGAGAGAAACAGAGATTAAGGGTGTTTGAGAATAAGGTTCTTAGGAAAATATTTGGGGCTAAGAGGGATGAAGTTACAGGAGAATGGAGAAAGTTACACAACACAGAACTGCACGCATTGTATTCTTCACCTGACATAATTAGGAACATTAAATCCAGACGTTTGAGATGGGCAGGACATGTAGCACGTATGGGCGAATCCAGAAATGCATATAGAGTGTTAGTTGGGAGGCCGGTGGGAAAAAGACCTTTGGGGAGGCCGAGACGTAGATGGGAAGATAATATTAAAATGGATTTGAGGGAGGTGGGATATGATGTTAGAGACTGGATTAATCTTGCTCAGGACAGGGACCAATGGCGGGCTTATGTGAGGGCGGCAATGAACCTCCGGATTCCTTAAAAGCCAGTAAGTAAATAAGTCATTGATATAAATACTTTTCGTACTTGAGAATTTAAAAGAAAAACATAGCTAGGAAACTTGTTTCATTGAATGATCCTCTCAAGGAACAAGGAAGGATTAGAAATTAGATTAAGCAATAGCTTGAATTCCGGTGCAACCACCCTAATATAGAAGAAGCGCCCACAGCAATAAAAAAACATTCATATTACAAACAACCAAAGCTTAAACCCTAAATTGTATGAAAAATAAATGACTCCATGTTTGAAATTAAAAATTTGGAAAAAGTATTGCAATAAAACAATAGATATTAAGAATTAAACTCACCGGTGGCAGGAGGTGGTTTCAGTTTAGTACAGTTTGATTTTATAAATCGAAATCATATTCAAATTATCTGTCCTTATACTGCTTGTTTGAGGCTTGAAAGTAATGTAATTTTCCCTAAGATAGGTTACTAGCCTTATCGTTAGGTAGTCCAGTAGTGGGGCTGCCACTTTTAGCCTCTGGACAGGCTAAATTAGTACAAAAATCTACAAGAATAAAAATATATAATACACTAGCATTACCCACCCTTTTATACGGAAGCGAGATTTGGTTATTAAAGAAAAAAGACGTGAACAGAATCAAAGCAACGGAAATGAAATTTTTGAGGAGGACAGCAGGATATACTCTTTTAGACCGAAAAAGGAATGAAGAAATTTTAGAACAATTAGAAGTAGAGTCAGTAGAAGAAAAAATCAGCAGATACAAATTCAATTGGCTAGATCATGTAAGAAGAATGGAAAATTCAAGAATACCAAAAATTATGATGCAGTATAAACCTAGACGACATCGTCGACCAGGAAGACCTTTAAGAAGACTGCTAGATGGGGCCGAAACAGGTCTACAGAGGCCTAATTCGTGAAGGATGATGATGATGATGATGAAATCATATTCATTAACACTAAACAGGAGTAGCTACGAAAAAGAAAATATTTGTCTTTATTGGAACAAATTACATCTGTGACACATTTGAAATTATTTTTGTAATATATTAAATAATCTGAAAGTTAGAATTTATCAAACAGTTATATTACCGGTTGTTCTGTATGGTTGTGAAGCTTGGACTCTCCCTTTGAGAGAGGAACAGAGGTTAAGGTTGTTTGAGAATAAGGTGCTTAGGAAAATATTTGGAGCCAAAAGGGATGAAGTTAGAGTAGAATGGAGAAAGTTACACAACGCAGAACTGCACGAATTGTATTCTTCACCTAATAGCCTATAATTGGGAATATTAAATCCAGACGTTTGAGAAGGGCAAGGGATGTAGCAAATATGGGTGATTGTGGAAATGAGTATGGAGTGTTAGTTGGAAAATCTGAGGGGAAAAGACCTTTTGAGAGGCCAAGACATAGATGGGAGGATAATATTAAAATGGATTTGAGGGAGGTGGGATATGATGATAGAGGCTGGATTAATCTTGTTCAGGATAGGGACCGATGGCGGGCTTATGTGAGGGCGGCAATGAACCTCCGGGTTCCTTAAAAGCTATTTGTAACTAAATATACTGTACATTAGGGGAGAGTCGGGTAGTATCGGACATCGGGTAATATCGGACAGTGCGTTTCTTTCATCTACCACCATATGGTAGTACTTGAATGACATGGTTACGTTTCTCTATGCGACATCACAGAAACGTAACCATGTCAATCAGGTACGTACTTTCATCGTGTCGTAGATGAAAGAAACTCACTGTCCGATATTACCCGATGTCCGATACTACCCGACTCTCCCCTAATTGAATAATTCTTTTATATAATTTTGCAAGACCAATCCTCTAAACCTCTATTTCTACGTTGAAATATATTTATTTAATTTTATAATATCTCAAGGAGTGAGTAGCGACGTTTAGTAAATTATATTTCCTAAAAATATTCTCAGGACATTCCAGTAAATATGGGGACATTCATTTGCATACTCATATTAATAATAATGGTATTTGCAGTCTTGTTTAGAAATGGAATCAATTGACTTGAATAAAATATCCATTTTTTATATGTAACCATGAGAAAACTTGCCTTTAAACTTCGGGTCGAAATCTGAATATTCCGACATCATTTTTTTTAATACAAAGGTATTTTAATGCAGCGATTCTTCTTTGAAATATCGGCTTTCATAGAAAAGTCTTTATTATCTTTGGTGCACAGAAACAGCGATCAGCGTCTCAAGGCTTCACAGGCATCGTAATCATGTCTATTAATACTGCAATGCATTCACTTTATATAAACTGTAAATTGTTACTTTATACGAAGTCAAGTAAACTTATTGCCCCAGACGGTGAAGGAAATTCTTTTGTATTGTTAATTGCGTACAGCTCTGTTCCGAGTTTCTTGGAATCAAGAAACTGGTTCACTTCAAAGGTTTCTTTCACTTTTGTCTGAAGGAAATTGAAATCATACTTTTCAAAACATTCTGCTTTAAATAATGCTGCAGGATCAAGTTGTTATATGAATTCAAATCCTTCATTAACTTCACAGAAATAACGCTATACATTTGTTTAGTTCTTCTCTTGATTTCTGAGTCGTCTATCTTTATCTTTCCCCTCCTCCTCGTTGGATGTTTCAACTACTGTGACGTCATCTCTAATTATGAGAACTTCTCCTGTGAAATGTAGGCCTGTGTACTTTGTCTAGCGGCTCGGATTATTGGAATATCCTTTTCTGAAGTTGATCGAAGAGCATCTCTACGTATGGAAATATTGTATGGAAAAATGCCAGTTAAACATTCATTCATTCGTTCGTTCGTTCATTCATTCTTTCGTTCATTCGTTCGTTCGTTCAATTTAAGAGGAGAGGATGGTATTTTAAAAACTTTATTTCTAGTTGCTGTAAAATATTAATTTTTTGTATGTAGAGAGCTCATAGCTGTGACAACTCAACCAAATAAATATATTTTGAAAAAAAAATTATTTTGGGACGCAAATTTGAAAACAAAATAAACCCAATGCGGGATTGTACTAGATAGGATAGATTCAAATAGTTTTTTGCAATGTCTGTAACAGAATTTTGATATTAGTCCCTACGTATGTAAAATAAACAATTAAAATTTAATAACAATTTTCTGATTTCCTTTCTTGCAAACAAACGGACGTATTTTTTAAATGAAATCAATTAACAAAATTCTGTTACAGAGAAAAGTTTCCTAATAGTCTAAAGAATGTGCGTTCTAAATTTCATGCATGTATCTTTAATAGTTCAGAAATTATATCCATTTTTGTCTGGCAATGTAGCAAAAATAATTAAGTTACTGGCGAGTGATTTAAAAATCCATAGCGCAGGAAGTTTAAAAATGACTTCTCAACATCCGATAAGGGGACAAATACCCACAAAATGTAATGCAATGCATTCCACACATATCAAAGGGTATTTTAGAGAAAAAAAAAATTTGAAAATTTAATTTACCGGAAAACAACAGCAAAAGTGGGCGAGTGATTTAAAAATCCATAACACAGGAAGTTTAAAAATGACTTCTCAACATCCGATAAGGGCACAAATACCCACAAAATGTAATGCAATGCATTCCACACATATCAAAGGGTATTTTAGAGAAAAAAAATTTTTGAAAATTGAATTTACCGGAAAACAACAGCAAAAGTGGGCGAGTGATTTAAAAATCCATAACACAGGAAGTTTAAAAATGACTTCTCAACATCCGATAAGGGCACAAATACCCACAAAATGTAATGCAATGCATTCCACACATATCAAAGGATATTTTAGAGAAAAAAATTGTGAAAATTTAATTTACCGGAAAACAACAGCAAAAGTGGGCGAGTGATTTAAAAATCCATAACGCAGGAAGTTTAAAAATGACGTCTCAACATCCGATAAGGGGACAAATACCCACAAAATGTAATGCAATGCATTCCACACATATCAAAGGGTATTTTAGAGAAAAAAAATTTGAAAATTTAATTTACCGGAAAACAACAGCAAAAGTGGGCGAGTGATTTAAAAATCCATAACACAGGAAGTTTAAAAATGACTTCTCAACATCCGATAAGGGCACAAATACCCACAAAATGTAATGCAATGCATTCCACACATATCAAAGGGTATTTTAGAGAAAAAAAAATTTGAAAATTGAATTTACCGGAAAACAACAGCAAAAGTGGGCGAGTGATTTAAAAATCCATAACGCAGGAAGTTTAAAAATGACTTCTCAACATCCGATAAGGGCACAAATACCCACAAAATGTAATGCAATGCATTCCATACATATCACAGAGTATTTTAAAGAATTTATTTTTTTTTTATAATTTACTCATTTTTCACCAAAAAATACCATCCTCTCCCCTTAAACTGGTACAGCTAAGACTATTAGACCTTCTCTACCAGAGCACCAAAATACAATTACACGAAACAAGAAATGTAGAGAGGGGAAGTAAATAATAAAAGTAACTAAGAGTAGAAATACAAATACGAAAACAAATGCAAAAAGAAGGGAGGAAACAGTGTAAGCATAACTTAAAGATAAAATCACAGTAGTTACAGAAAAATACTAATATATATTTGTTACTGTAAATGTACGAAGACCGGTAAATCTTAGAATTTACCGGTATAACCTAACATTTACCGTTATAGTGCGGTAAAACCCCAAAATATCTTATTAGATGCATACATTTTGAACTTTTACCGAGAAATATTGGTAAATCTCAGGATTTACCGATGCGAGCTGGTAAAAGCTAGATCGAAGAATCCAGAACGAAGAATCCCGCCTTCGTTGTGCAGATTCAGATATGTTTGCAGGGGTGAAGCGGTTCCGAGAGGCTGCAAAGAAGGTCTTGAAATGCAAGCGAAGAAAATGAAAGCAGCCACTTGTAACAAAATTCCAAAATTTTTAGTCGGATAGAATGTGAGAATCAAAGTATCGGATGCAAAAATTGACGCAAAATCAATAATAACAGTGATCATAAATATTTAAGATGATTTTTATCAACTTGGTACCAAAGCTGGCAAACTGAAGTCATTGTACTCTAGAACCAACTTATATTGTGCAAAGAAAATTTTATCAGCATTGAAGAATTAGGAAAAGAAGGAATTAGTGTACGGGAAGTGGTTGGTCAATTATCTTTCGTTGGAGGACAAGGGTTCAAAAAGTGTAAATGTTTAAAAAGCGTTCAACAAAAAAGTTCTTCATAATGTTAGTTTTACTTTATTTGTGGACCTAGACTCTTTCAGGATATGTAAAGGCTTTGTTAATTTTTATATGAAATACTATAACAGACAGTGGTTAAAATTATAATATTTTTCACTATTTTTAATATAGAATATTGTTTATTATACTCGCATTAGAATGTATAAATATTTAAATAACTTAAATTAAAAATAAATACAAATTATTTCAGTCATTGCTGAGGTGATTTTTATTCATGTTTTTAAATAGATCCTAAAACAACAATAAAAGATGAATTGGAAATAGATATGTAGAAGTGCGAAGAACGGCAAATCTTAGTAAAGATTCTTTTTATTTCTTTAATACGATTTTACCACAGGTGATCGGAAAGTCCTGAGATTTACCAACATCTCTTGGTAAAAGTTCAAAATGTATACATCTAATAAAATATTTCGAGGTTTTACCGCACTGTAATGGTAAATGTTAGGTTATACCGGTAAATTCTAAGATTTACCGGTCTTCGTACATTTACAGTAAAATATTCATTGCCTAATATAGTGTAGCCTATTTAGTGATTAAAGGAAATGACTAAACAAAGAATAGCAATATAGCTAACTTACAGCAGAAATGAAATATCTAGTACAAGAAACAAAACCAGAATTGAGAAAATTGTGTGAAGTTGTAGAAAGAGGCTTTACAGGATCTCTACGCGCAGGTATAAGGTAAGTAATAAGTTGAAGAATAACATAAGAATTGAACTAAATGTTAACTCCACTTCAACCAAAGAATGGAAAAATCATTACGGAGACCTCTCGGGCGAGGTAGGAGATGAGATATTTTATGAAGCCATAGAAGAAGAAAAAATAAATTGACTCTAATACTTCAGCAAGTGTTTTGGCTGGACCAATAACAAACTAACTAAATTGAAAAACAGAAAAAGCCCAAGCAGGTACAAAGAATACTTAAAATATCTTGCGCCCGGCCTGAAACAGACAACGTAGCTGCAACTGTTACACTAAATGAATAGAATGTAAATACTGGAGGTGGGTCGATAACAGTTTTTCTCGATATTCGATACTTCAATAATCGATACCTTCTTATTTTTATCAAATAAAATACGGATAGCTCATTATGTCAATTTAATAGTATTAACGGATGGTCTGGGTTTGTCAGACTTCAAATATCATGTTCTGTATGTTACCAACAAATGCCAATAGATCCCTATCCTATTTCCTACTTTCCTTTGGCATTCAAACGTAACCGTCAGTATGATTGAAGATGTAGAGGTTGTTTTGTTAATTATAGAGTTGTTTTCTCGTATGGTCTGAGAGACCCTTCCCAGCCGTTACAGGGTTCATAACTTATGTTAACACATCTGTATATCCTGTCTAAATATATACTACTAGTGGCTTGTGCATCAAATACTGCAAACTAAGTCCATAAGAATTTCAAATAAAAATTGTCCAGATTTATTTTCAGGATTCTGTATCTCAAATAAAAACCCTAAATGACAATACTAAATTAGTAGGAGATATTTTCACAGACGTCCTTTTAAAGAACCACCTGGTCTGTTTATTCTACTGGCATGGCGGCGGTGAAATTAGGTCGGAGTTGAAGGCACAGAACGGGAAGAGAACGCGAGACAAAGCAGTTCAGACAGCAGTGCGCCTCTTGAGAAAACGGCGCAATTGCTTCAACAGGGAAAAGAACTCAGGTCATTAGTGCCCATTCCCAGTTGCACGGCCCCTAGAGAGCGCTGCTCTGTAAGAAACTCTTCCTCTCCAGTTAAATAAATACAAATCCGACGTCTTTGCTATTCCAATGACACCAGCTGAGCTGCGATGTCCGGGCCGGCGAATACTTTGCTTTGCTTTCTTGCCGGGGTCTTCGCCACGCTGTAAAGCAGTAAGTGTTGAGCTATGTATTACATATTGCCCATAAAAGACACTTCCACAGTCTACAGTCACGAAGCTCAATACTTACTAAATATGCAAACATAGACAGTTGAAATATGCATCGATTGATAGTTGCTAACCACCAGGATCGCTACTATCGCCTCATCACAGACCCTTTCCCCAGCAGACGATAAAATGTATTGTACTATCGACATCATAATCTTTTGAAAAAATTAACACCTTCTTTCCACTTTTGAAATGTGAAATACATAAGGTTTATATATTATTTTCACAAAGTATACATTATATTTTATAAACTCAACTTCCTGGATCTTTCGGAAGAAGGATAACTCTGAGCTTTTTTTCTTACAATATTTATAGTACCACAAACGTCTCCTTGTCCCATATTATTATTCAAATTATTGTATTTTAGCCATTTACAGTTATTACAGCCGATAACGAACATTTCACAGTTTACACAACGTTTCACAACAAAGCGAAATACGGCACAATCAATGCTTTTTCGATCTAGACCAGGCCGTAATGTATGTTGGGGTTTTCAATTTCAGTGTATGTAGCTCAGTGAAATATTATATTATAACTTTATTGCGTATCATTGCTAAGCATTATTTAGTGTAATGTGTCCATAAGTTCCGTTTACTTCTTGTTACATAATATTTTGCAGAAATAATTACGAAACTGTGTTATTTTACGCGTGAACATAATCTGTTCGCATCAACATTTTTAGTTTAGAATGGAAGCTATTTTGAGGTTTAATAAAAAAGAATTTATATTGTGATTTTAATATAGCACATCTACCTTCCTTAATTGTAGATAGAAAATTTACCATACCACTCCTATGAAATTAGTGTACGTACGATTGTGTTACTTCGTCTCTTAGGTAGTAGATAAATACTATAATTCAGTACTCAATTGTAGGATTAAAATACAGACAAATAGAATATGACGGGTGTCATACATGACATCATGTTTAATTATAATGTATAATTGCGAATATAGGAATATAAGTTAAATACAGTAAACATAACCTGTAATTTCCATATGACATAATATACAGGGACATCATTTTATTTTTACTTCAATTTTTATTGTACCTGAGTTTTTTAATGTACTTCACTCCCACCCCTTCTACTAAGGAAGTTCCAACTCCACACAGAACCAAGACCGCAGATAGTAAGCAGTACTGAGTTACTGAGTATAGTACGTTCCAGAAATATGTTCGCGTTTTCCAGTGACGAAAGAGCTTTCAATATTGAATCATATTTTCGCACAGGTACTGTCCGTTTGCCTATGTCGCATCCCGATTTCCCCCACCTGCCTCTGCTCGCCCCTCTGTAACAGCTGGGCTGTTTTAGTTCTTTTCTGAGAACATTAATTTCTGTTAGGAATTGGACGTTTACGTAATATTATACAGCTGTTTAATTTAACTTAAATAAAAGGGCCTCGTTACGTAATTAACTGTCACGTGATTTCCTCCCTTTCTACGATCCTGCGGCATAACCACTTGGACGGACAGTAGATAGCATGTCTGAGTAATTTTATATTTTCGGGTCGGGCAGAAGTGAAGATTAAATTTACAGTACGTAGAGTAGGTACAGAATTATTTCAACATGAGTTACTAGTACGAAGGACGAAACTGGCAATTGGAATTAGATGCAATAGTCTATAGTGCGGTAATATGCACAAAAGAACTGAAGCCTGTATCGAAATGAACGGCCACCATTTTCAAAATTGTGTTTAAATATTCATATTATGATTATTTTTCAATTTAACTTCTTTCTCTATATTGTACGCTAATGTGCTGTAGACAGTATAATATACATTGCATAATGAATACGTTCGCATGGATAACTCACTTCTTGAGAAAAAACACTTATTCTTAATACAGTACTGTACTTTGATTAAAGAAAAACCTAATGAAAATTATCAAACTCAAAATCGCGATATTTCCTAGTTTACGTAAATGGATGAACTACTTTTCTTCCTGCCTATACCTAGTAGAGTGATTTGTGTTTTACGCCAGTATTATCGAACTCCAGTCGTGGAGGGGGGAGCAAGCGGTGTTTCCGGTTCTCTAAAGGTATATACAGGTTAATATTAAAAATGTTAGTAAAAATAAAATGATGTCCCTGTACATATGTAGTGGCAGGGGATTGGAGACCACTAAAATTAGACAGAAATGGGCAACTGGTACACTAAACATAACCTATAATTTCAACATATCTAAATATCCGTGCGGTGCAACTGAAAATTATTTAATCGTACATAAATGAATGTACAAGAATTTCGCAATATTTAATCGAAATAAAGCCAGGTATTACACATACGAACAAGGTAATTTTCACACCAAAAATAATATTACACCTTAACTCGCAAGGAATTATGTCTGAAGTGTCCCCTAATCATTGTTTTAAATTTTAGTAATGCAATTACACTACATTTTAGAGAAATATATGTTACTCTTTATGCATTGCAATTAATTTATATAGTTGAAACGCCGCCCTTCGTGATCGGGTTAAGCGAATTACATGGTCTGCCTTACGGCCTGTATTAGATCACGATGGCAGTGACACAGTCTATTGTTCCTAGAACTCACAGCGCTCCAAGCGTCTAGCAACTATCGCGAGAAATGCAAAAAAATCACCCCAAGCTTCGTGACTGTATATAGTAGACTGTGGTACTTCCTTGAATTGTAGGGTATGTATGTGATAAGGAGGGGCGATACAGCGTCGTGTTAAGGCGGTTCTTTGTAAGCCGGAAGGTCGCCGATTCGATTCCGGATGGGATCAAGGATTTTCTCCATTGATTTTAACCTTGCGGCCGCACTATGGTTCTGAGGTTTACTCCGCCTGTAACAGAAATGAGTACCAATGGCATTTCCTTGGAGTAAAGACAACGGGCACGTAGGACTGAGTTCATTATCACTATTGCCTTAACCTGGCTACCCTTTGAGCCTCCGCGGCCTGTAATAGGGATATTTACATGCATACATGCATGCATACATACACACACATACATACATACATACATACATACATACATACATACATACATACATACATACATACATACATACATACATACATACATACATACATACATACATACATACATACATACATACATACATACATACATACATACATACATACATACATACATACATACATACATACATACATACATACATACATACATACATACATACATACATACATACATACATACATACATACATACATACATACATACATACATACATACATACATACATACATTCATTCATTCATTTATTTTTTTATTCCATACAGTAGATCTTACATGAGCAATGAAGCTTTAAGGTGTGGAACAAGTCAAAATTTTACAATATTACAATTACAATTTTTACAAATTTTTACAGTTTTACAATTTAGTAATTTTCTACAATTTTTACAATTTTGTGCTATTTTTTTTACAATATTTTGGCGAGATGTAGTGAGATGAGGTGAGGTCCGAGGATTCGCCAAAATATTACCCGGCATTTGCCTTTTGGTTGAGGAAAACCTCGGAAAAACCCAACCAGGTAATCAAATCAGGACTCGCCATAGACCATCCGGCTTCAATCCCACGGCTGTGGAAAACCTCGGAAGAAACCAAAGTCCAAAGGGGGATCCAACCCAAGCCCGAACGCAGCTCCTAATCAGCAGCCCAGCGAGTCTGCCGACTGAGCTACATCGATGGCTCTACTAAAAGTGTACAATACATAGCCAATCAGATTATTAAATTTACAAACGCAAACGATCATTCATAAGTTGAGCTATATGTATAATACAAAACAAGTAAGTTAATTAAATTTAAGGCATAAACAATTCAACCAGTTGTGATATACAGAGATTGATAATACATATCATGCAAACTACTTCAAATTACAAACACAAACAATTTATCAATAGAGCTATACTTAATTACAAATGGCTTTTAAGAAACCCGAAGGTTCATTGCCGCCCTCACATAAGCCCGCCATCGGTCCCTATCCTGTGCAAGATTAAGCCAGTCTCTATCATCATACCCCACCTCCCTCAAATCCATTTTAATATTATCCTCCCATCTACGTCTCGGCCTCCCTAAAGGTCTTTTTCCCTCCGGTCTCCCAACTAACACTCTATATGCATTTCTGGATTCGCCCATACGTGCTACATGCCCTGCCCATCTCAAACGTCTGGGTTTCAAGTTCCTAATTATGTCAGGTGAAGAATACAATGCGTGCAGTTCTGTGTTGTGTAACTTTCTCCATTCTCCTGTAACTTCATCCCGCTTAGCCCCAAATATTTTCCTAAGCACCTTATTCTCAAACACCCTTAACCTATGTTCCTCTCTCAGAGTGAGAGTCCAAGTTTCACAGCCATATAGAAGAACCGGTAATATAACTGTTTTATAAATTCTAACTTTCAGATTTTTGGACAGCAGACTGGATGATAAGAGCTTCTCAACCGAATAATAACACGCATTTCCCATATTTATTCTGCGTTTAATTTCCTCCCGAGTGTCATTTATATTTGTTACTGTTGCTCCAAGATATTTGAATTTTTCCACCTCTTCGAAGGATAAATCTCCAATATTTATATTTCCATTTCGTACAATATTCCCGTCACGAGACATAATCATATACTTTGTCTTTTCGGGATTTACTTCCAAACCGATCGCTTTACTATCAATAGAGCTGTATAGATTATTATTCAATTTAAAGCATATACAATTCATCGGCCAAAACTATACAAACATATACAATACAATATTTTGATAGTTGAATTTTATTTTTGCGTTAATTGTATTCTAAACATAGAAAATAGTTGTGATCCCGGTTCCCGTGCTGGTGGGTGGCGTAGTTCAGAATATGGCATTGCTTACTTTGCCGTCTCTAAAATCATTTTAACATCCGGCCCCGTTCCCTCTAGTTTGCATCTTACGGAAGCAACGATCTGAAACTCTGCTCCCCCACTGTGATTACTCTCTGGTGTGTTGACGGTTATGAACAATTAAAAATTAATCCTCAGCGTGCGTACAGTTTTCGCCGCCCAAGATCGATTCTCTGAGGTGAGGCCCAGAATTGCAGCTTAAGGCGACTCTGCCTCGGAAGGGTGATTAAGGGCGCTGGCAGAAGACGACGCGTTCTTTTCTCTCCCCGCGTATCTCTGGAATTACCCCCTGAATGTCCCCGTTTTAAGCCCCTCGGTGACGATTGCCCTCCCCTGTAGTACATGCCGCACTTGTACCAGGAGCAGTTGGAAATTGGTAATTGAATTCGAGATGTAGAACGTCGCTCAGCTACACATAACGTTTCGTTAGACAAATGAGCCATATTGCAGCGTCACCCCTAACCTTCCACCCCCTAACTCCACCCCTCCATGTCTTCTGGGACCTTCTAGTACACAGCCACCAAGTAGATATTGTCTGAAACTTCTTTAAATAACTTAGCACAGGCGGAAGCCCCGCTGTTTCAACCCCTCTGCTCCATTTCCCTTCAGTGCGTCAACATTTAAATGCATTACGCTATTACATCCTAATTGTTGCTGAAGTCTTTAACGCCCACCCCCTCCCCTAGTGTTGCGGCATCGATGTGGAGCAAGTATACGCGGGCGAACAGGCATTAGACTATTTGTGACACCATCGCATTGTGTTTAATTGCCAGGAAGTGAAAGAAAGCACAACTTAAGACAATGTGAACTTTCGCATAGCATTGGAATGAGAACATGATGCCCGACGAGGTGAGTGAGTGGAATCCGCAAACAAGAATGTGGCTTGCTGTGAACCAGCGTTTGCGAAAAAGACTACGAAACAAGGGCCATAACTTTTAAGAGTTTTGATATCCGCAATATAATTTTAACATAATAATAATATTTATATTATATTTATATTTATTGATATTTATGTGCTGGACAACAGCCATAGGCCAATAAAAGTCCAGCACAGTGATACAAATAATGCAATAAAATGAACAACTATCGTACACATTACATAATAGAGATAACAGCAAAAAAGAACAAGGTTTACAATGATTAGTTTACAAGGATTAATACTATTATATTTTAAGGAAAATAATTGATTCATACAAAAGTATTACCAAAATGTGTAGAAAGATAATGCAATTAGTATTAGCAAAGACATTGCCATGTCCTAATACTTGTATACATTGAATGGATCGAAATCGCCTACATGTAAGTTAGCATGTTTAATACATCTGCAGACCGGCGAGGAAGATTTAGAATTTCTAATATAGGAGAGTTTGTGATGTCTCATGTCCTTCATAGGAATACGAAGGCTGACACTGTTTAAGAAAGATTGACAATTAATGTCGCCTTTAAGGACCTTGCATTAGAATAAGTAATCGAGATCATGACGTCTGGCATACAGGCTTCGACATTTAAAGTGCTCGCATTTTTATCATAGTTATACCCAGAGTTACTAGGCAGGAATCTGTACGAACATAATGAAATAAATTTCCTTTGAATATTTTCCAGTTTTGCCGAATCAGAACTAGTAATAGAGTTCCAAACTACAGATGCATATTCGAGTTTCGATGTCACTAATGTATAGTGTAGTATTAAAAGAGAGTCAGGTGTTGAAAAAGAATAAGTAATTGACCGAATTATTCCTAACATTCTTATTGTATGGTTTTAAATATAATCAATGTGATTGTGAAAATATAATTTATTGTCAATTAATACACCGAGGTCTCTAATACAATCTTTTCTGTTAATTAATAAATTTTTTAGGTGATAGTTATATTTTAGTGTAGAGGTTTTCCTTGAAAATGATATTACGTAAGTTTTGGAGTCATTAATCATCATCCCGTTATCAACTGACCAATTGGTAATAATAATAATAATAATAATAATAATAATAATAATAATAATAATAAAATCGTCATTGTCATCATAATGGACATATGTTCTCTGTGCATCCACCATTACTCTCCCTGTAACATAGCCCTAGTAAGCTTATATTAAATTAATTTTCATCATTTTACTAGCTATCTCAAATATTAAATTAATTATAATTCATTGAATTAAATTAGCTCATAAATTAAGTTACTACTTTACCTTATAGGTTTATCTAAATTTAAATAAATGTGTAGTGAAGAATATTGCTGGAGAACCTTTTAAGTGTATTGTAAATATTTGTAATTTAAATTTATGTATTGTATTGATTAAGGCTGGTTGAGTGGAAGAGAAGGCCTTATGGCCTTAACTCTGCCAGCGAAAATAAAACATTATTATTATTATTATTATTATTATTATTATTATTATTATTATTACTACTGAGAATCTTCCTCCAAT
Source organism: Periplaneta americana (assembly GCF_040183065.1). NCBI lineage: Eukaryota > Metazoa > Arthropoda > Insecta > Blattodea > Blattidae > Periplaneta > Periplaneta americana. The sequence continues at coordinate 227,744,301 of NC_091117.1, forward strand.
CGTAGACAATTTTGTTTATACATCTTGATTACACAACTTTTAACACTGTATCACTTCGGAATATGTATGATAAGAACTTTCTTGCGTTAAATTTTAAATTTTAACGTACCTTGTTAACATTTTTCGACCTATTTTCGGTCATCTTCGGAACTGGTCGTTGTTGGTCTTGGCGCCTCTTGTTTTCTGTGTGGGTGCGTTCGTAGTGTGGAGACAAAGAGTGTATATTCTCAACTCAATTTCAAAACACATACACTCTTTGACTCCACACTACGAACGCACCCACACAGGAAACAAGAGCCGCCAAGACCAACAACGACCAGTTCCGAAGATGACCGAAAATAGGTCGAAACATGTTAATAAGGTATGTTAAAATTTAAAATTTAACACAAGAAAGTTCTTATCATACAAATTCCGAAATGTTATTTAGTTTAAATTCTTCAAGAATTTACATTGACTCATTTACACAAATAGGCAGATACCCGATGGTAATGTTGGTACAGTAGAAAAGTGAACAAGCACATTTTTTCACAAAAAGTACAAAGAACACGATAAACTACTAATATTAAAGAAAAAACATAGTAATACGCCAGTACAAAACGAAATCTACAATTACAAAACCAGAATACAGTTACAAATTATAAGAAAAACAAAATCGTAGCATGAATAGGACTCAGAACACAAATAAAATATGACTTAAGAATACATTGAATCACCCTTAAGCACTACACTGAAGAAAGTAGGGAAGTGATGGGTACAGTGAGACACAAAATATTAAGACATATGTATGCAAGTGAAATTTCAAGTATTTTTAAAATCAAGTGCAATAGAAATAGACATTAAAACATGGAGTATAATAATACACAAACAGAAATGTTAATAGATAAAGGACATAATATACAATACGTGTTTGTCAAAAAAATGCAAATGTCTCACTGTTCCCATTCAGGAGGGTACAGTGAGACACCACAGTGTCTATTAACGGACATTGAAATGATTTACATTTATTTCAAAAGAAAACAAAAACTTGCTGTCTCTTTATCTTGCCATGTTCTGTAGCCTTATTTAGAATCATTTTGATGTCTGACTTCGAAACCATTGAAACATCTGGAACATTTGGAAAAGTGGATTTTCCATGACACTTCAAACTTTTGCGAAAAAATGAAATGAATTTTTGGTGACAACAAAGCTTATGATTATAAGAATTTAATGTAATTCTTTATTATTTTTTTTACATTTTCTTAAATTTTGTGAATAATTTTTTATTTATGAAACCATTAAAATGTAATGTATCCATTATTTTAAGCTACAGCTCCTAAATTGGTTACTAAGATGTTCATTTTTAATGTTAGTTACCGGTAAATGTAATATAAGTACAGTTTGTTTTTGCAAATCATTGGTACATGGGAACAGTGAGACGTCTCAGTGTACCCTTCAATGGCATGTCTCACTGTTTCCTTTACGCATAGTTCCTTTAAAAATGACGCCATCACTTCAAAATTAAAACAAGAAAGACGAAACTTTGCCAAACATAACCTCAAATACCATAGTATTAGGTAACAAAACATTCATATTTATATCTCATTTGTATATCCAATATAACCTTCATTAAACACAAGCCAAAATTTTACTTCTAGAGTGAAAAATTACGAATTATTTTTTCATCACTCACCTTTATAATTAGAATCAAATCGAGTATGAAAATACTGTTACTTTACTCATGCAACATACAACTCCACTGTTACCAACATCTCAAAATCAAAATTCACCATCTAATAAAAAATGTCTCGCTGTTCTCCCTGTCTCACTTTACCCACTTCTCCCCTACTTAATATATGGGAATAATATAAGTACAATAAATTATCTGGTGAAACAAAACATTTAAAAAACAAACTTTAAAACACAACTGAGTTGTAGCATGAACCACATTATTCCTTGAATAGACAGAAATTTTAATAGTCAAACTTTTCTTTTATTAAGTGTATAAAATATATTATCTTGCATATCATTTAGGCCTACTTTCAGCGTATTCCAAATCTCACCGGTCCGGTGGCATCAATGACGTCACGGTTGCAGCGAAATAAGGAACAAAACTGCTGGAAGAATCGATGCTGTCATGGCGACTGTACAAGTTGTTGTCTGCGCTACGCTAGCAAAATTTTGCGAAATTTTCGTACTCCCATCTCGTTCAAAGAAAAGATAGCATAAACAATTTATTTCTTGAACCGGTAGTAATAACTGGTCCGTTGACATGTTCGCTCATAAGCTATTAACTTATTGTTTTTACGTTGTGCTCATTACAAACAATACAGCAGAACACACCGCCATGACACTACAGTGCACGATATCATTCGTCTGCTAATTCCCGCCCTATACAAGAAGCAATCAGATTCACTGATGGCGGCTGATGGAGACTGCCACCACCTCTGCAAGTTGATGGCACCGGTGCGACACCGGTGGAGCATCAATGACGTCATCGGTGGAATTCGGAACACCGTGATGCCATCGGATTGCTCACCGATGAGATTCGGAATACGCTCTTTTCATTAGGTAACTTTTTCTTCTAGGAATAGCTGAAGGTCTTAAATTTAGTGTTAGCCTTAGATTGGATATAGTACATAAGCTTCGTATTTTAGGTTACATTACTAGCACATGAGTCCACTTTTGACAAACCACAAGGTTTTTTTAAACTTTGTCTGAACTGAGCTACCTTAACGAAATACGACAAACTTCTCCACTCGACTGTGGCTTGTGTCCACATCCGCTTTGTTTTGGTCCCTTAAAATATGCCGGACTCGCTTTCAATTGAAGATTTACTTACTTACTTACAAATGGTTTAAAAAAACCCGGACGTTAATTGCCGCCCTCACATACGCCCGCCATCGGTCCCTATCCTGAGCAAGATTAATCCAGTATCTACAATCATATCCTATCTCTCTCAAATCCATTTTATATTATCCTCCCATCTAAGACTCTGCCTCCCCAAAGGTCTTTGCCCCTCAGGTCTTCCAACTAACACTCTTCATGCATTTCTAGATTCACCCATACGTGCTACATGCCCTGCTACGTGGGATAAGTCCCATTTGTACAGGAGACCAAGTTGGAAGTGTCAAAACCAATTACATTGTATTGTCTTTGGGTTATCATTCCTCAAATTTCTTTGAACGAATGAGGTTGTTATTCTGTGCAGTTAATCTACAGTACCTGAGCTATTACGTGACATCTAAAACAGAAAATCGATCATTTTGGAATTATTACGTTTTTCTCCTGTATCCTGCAGTTGGCTTCAAATATAGCGGTGCACCAGCCGCTCTATAGACTCTATTCTAGCTCCTTTCACGCTGTTGTATATTGTAATGGCTAATTTTAACAACATTGCTGAGGGCTAAATGATTTGTTTTTAGGAATGGCTGCCTAAATAATATATTATTTTATGCTCGACCATGCCGAAATGTAGTAATTATACACCTCGTAGCAGCCCTTTAATGGACCTCATTAAAGTACACCTATTCATTAAAGTTCAGGTTTTCCACCAATCAGAAAGCACTATTGTAGCATTATGAAAGCGCAAGTATCGATTATTCTCGGATATGCAAAGTATTTGAACAGTGAAATATTTTTGAAGTGTTAGTGAAATCAGGATAGAATCAGTGAAATGTGTCGTAGTTCCAGTGCAATGAGTGAGTTGACAGCGAAATGAGTGTAGTGCTGAAAGGTACTTGTGCAGATATGAACATACCATACTCGTGGGTTTTAGTTCGAACATAGGTTTAAGGTACAGATTAGATTTACTTTAAATGTTATTTTAACTGATCGTGCTTCATTTAATTTAGGATATTCCCTGTTATTATTATTATTATTATTATTATTATTATTATTATTATTAATTATTGTTAGTATTAATTATTAGTATTATTAATTGTATTTTTTATTAATTGTGTTTATTATTGTATTTATTGAGTGTAATTAGTTACCACTGCCACCGGGTATATACCCACTGCAGTGTGAATAAATACATACAGTACATACAAAGACAACTAGCGAAACGTCACGGAGGCTGGAAATCCAATACTGTCGCAGAAGGTTACGTTCTGTTACTATAATAATTTTACGTTCTGTTACTATAATAATTAGCGTTAATTGTAAATAATATTCAAATAAATTCAATTTGTCATCTCGTTTTTCAATGTCTAAATTACTTCACACATCTCTATTACGACCTCTACTGCTTTATGCCTGTCCTGTCTGAAAGGAGCTGCAATAAGTGAAATTAAACACTTCCAGTCATTTCAAAATAAAGTCCTACGAATTTCACTCAGTTCTCCTTGGTTTGTCCGTAACAGCCAACTACACAGAGAAACTGGTATTGACACAATCAAACAGTTTATTCATTCACAAGCTAAGAAGTTCTATAACAACCTAGAAAATGTTCCAGGCGCCGTCCACTATTCTCTCGGAAGGAAGTCCACATTTCCTACCAGAATCAAGAGCCGACTTCCAATGGACCTCATATTATAATCAAAATTTATCATCACACCAACCTATGTAAACAATTATTTATTAACAATTATTTTTGTTCATTGAGGAGCCCAATCTAGGCTGCCCTCAATTCAGTGTCATATATTGTATTTATAATTTTTAGAAATGATCTGTATAGCGCTAAATGCGCTGATCGATCAATAAATTGTTAAAAAATGTCTAAATGAATTTCCAGGTTATATCAAGATTAATGTTCATTTTACTCTCTGGATTATATCAAGGTCAATGACATTTGTTCCTCGGAAAAAATCAATACTTTCGCGTCTGCGCACATCTCACAATTTACGAGTTATTGCACAAGGTCAGTTCCGCTCCCCAGTCAGATAAGAATAATATGAATACTTATGAATAATTTCAAGTTAGAAATATGGTCGAGCATAAAAAGTCGTATGAAACTTGCCTATAATGGTAATTAAGACTCTCGTATGAAAATTACGAAACGAGCGCAAGCGAGTTTCATGAACATACTAGCGTCTTAATTACTACCATTATAGGCTCGTTGGATAATGTACTATTATTATTATCAATCTTTAATTTTATTCCAAGCTGTATACAGCAACAATCTCATGGAAGATGACTTTGTATTTCTGCTTGATTCAGTTGTGTCAGTGACTTAAATATAGAGGTTAGTGCTGGAACTCCACGTCTGTATTCTCATAACAGCATAATTTTGTGCTGCGTTGTATTTTCGACTGGGCATATGCTAATTTGTTAAGTAATTTTGTTTAATTTTGGATCTGAATGTGTTGAACTCAACAACTGTTAAAAACTGGGATATTTTTATGAATAATATTAATCATTATCGTTGTGAAGTTAGAACTGAAGGGATTTGCTTTGCATTAAAATGATCGTTCATGATTTCCTTCTATTAATCAGTCAATTTTACATTTTGAGGTTCTTTAGTACGGCGATCAGGTCCGATATGAACTGGTCATGCATATGCGCATAAATTTAACAACGAATCGTGCATAATAATGTCTTCCACATAAACACGCACACACATACACCGAAGTGGAGACAATTGCACCATTAATAATATAATTTGTATGCAAATCATAACACACATCACGGCCCTGCAAATGTACGAATGCATAGATGTCACGTGTGAGCAGCTGAAGCCCAGCTCTTCATATTTATAAACAAAGACGTAATGGTAAAAACATTTAAATTGTGTTGCATTATTTACGCACCGATTGTAATTTGTGTTCTCAGATTGTCATAATTCTAAAAGAATTCTGTTTTGTTACGTTATATTTCAGGTGCTGGCCGTTGTTATTGACTTCATTCAACGTTTAGGCCCTTTGATCCTTCCACATCAGTCTTGTGACATTTACGAACTGATATGACATTCACGAGTTCTAAACAAACAAGGCGTCCTCGTCGCGTGTGACGTCAACGCTTAGGACTGGAGTAAAAGCTCGCAGATAAAATTTTCTTTGGTGGGAATCTGATTCGAATCGGCTGATCTATAATACATGAGCCACGATGCAAGCATTGGTCCATGTTACAGTAAAATGTATTATATTATATATGAAATGTAATATTGTTTGTAAATTCTCACGACCTAGCCTAAGACGTAAATCCGCTTACATTTACTCTTCCTCGTGTTCTTCATATTTGGGAGCAGGAATTGCATGAAATTATTATATGATAAACTGTAACAATTATAGCTAAAATGTCCAATATTTTGTCATACCTGGTTTTAATATTTATATTTATTTTCTTTTAAGAATAATACCTATATTCTGATTGTAGTAAAATGAATGAGACCGACTTATTTCAAGACCCGCGGAAATAGATTTGCTACCTGAAACTTTTGCTATTGTTTCAATGTAGCTATATTTCACTTGTGGGAGTGAGGCGTTAACTCTACCACAATAAAATAAATAAATAGATAACAAAATAAAAAAGTAAATAAATAGGTAAATAAATAAATAAATAAATATGTAAATAAATAAATAAATAAATAGGTAAATAACTAAATAAATAGGTAAAAATAAATAAATAGATAAATAAATAAATAAATGGATAAATAAATAAATGAATAAATAAATACATAAATAGGTATATAAATAAATAGATATGTAAATAAATAGGTGATAAATAATAAATAAATAAATAAATAGGTAAATAATAAATAAATAAATAGGTAAATAAATAAATAAACAGGTGAATAAATAAATAAATTCATAAATAAATGGGTAAGTAAATAAATAAATAAATAGGTCATTAAATAAATGAATAAATGAATAAATAAATAGGTAAATAATAAATAAATACATAAATAGGTCAATAAATAAATAGTTAAATAAATAAATAGGCAAATAGATAAATAAAAAATAAATAAATAGGTACATAAATAAATAGATAAATAAATAAATAGTGAAATGAATAAATAAATAAATAAATAAATAGGTAAATAATAAATAAATACATAAATAGGTAAATAAATAAATAGGCAAATAAATAAATAGGTTATTAAATAAATAAATAAATAAATAAATGAATAGGTAAATAATAAATAAATACATAAATAGGTCAATAAATAAATAGGTAAATAAATAAATAAATAGGCAAATAAGTAAATAAATAGATAAATAAATAGGTACATTAATAAATAGGTAAATAAATAAATAGTTAAATAAATAAATAGGTAAATAATAAATAGGTCAATAAATAAATAGGCAAATAAATAAATAAATAAATAGGTACATAAATAAATAGGTAAATAAATAAAGTTAAATAAATAAATATGTAAATAAATAAATAAGTAGGTGAATAGATAAATAAATAAATATGTAAGTAGATAAATAAATAAATATGTAAATAGATAGATAAATAAATAAATAGTTAAATAAATAAATGAATAAATAAATAAATAGGTAAATAAATAAATAGGTAAATAAATAAATGGGTAAATAATTTAATTAATTAATTAATAGGTAAGTAAATAAATAAATAGATGAATGAATGAATAAATAAATAAATAGGTAAATAATAAATAAATACATAAATAGGTAAATAATAAATAAATACATAAATAGGTAAATAATAAATAAGTACATAAATAGGTAAATAAATAAATAAGTAGGTAAATAAATAAATAAATGAATAGTTAATAAATATGTAAATAAATATATAAATAAATAGGTAAATAAATAAATAGGTAAGTAAATTAATTAGTTAATTAACAAATAAATAAGTTAATTAATAAAAATTTATATTTCGAAAAAATTAAGATAGGCCTATATAGAAAGTAACACAATCCCTCATGATAAATCGCAGAAGACTTTATAACAAATTGACGAGATTCCGATGACGAAGTTAGTGAAGAATTGCATGTAAGCGCAGCCACAAAGAGTCCGTAGCAGTAACATTGCATTGAGTAGCCATAATTGACATAAGGACTCCGTTACGGAATGACCACTGGTTCAAGTCCTCATGGGGAAGAAATTGTCTGCTAGTGTGTGGGACCGTTGGCGCCCATCACCGTGACGGACTTGGTGAGCTACTATAGAAAGCTATAACGGCAGAGAGAACCTTCGTTCTGATTGAATGATCGTTCACCTCTGTTGAGTCATATAGATGTGAGGTCAGCTGTTGGTGGTTCTCCTTAACCCTTCATAGGTTGTCGAGCAACGGATTATGTTTCCTGTTTAAAATGTTCAATCTTCAATTATTTAATGTAACAATTTACTGCCAACTGTACCAAATATGATCTGTTATTACTAGAGAGCGCGTCCGGGGTTTGTGAACCGCAACATCGGCTACAGGTATGACTGTGGTCAGCATGTAAGGCAATGCACGTCCAGCCAGAACCAGAACTACGCTGGCGATGCAGTCGTTTGAGTTACATATTTGTACTGTTCCATGAATGCACTTTAAAATATTAAACCACGTATTGCTTACATTTCACATTAAGTTATCACGTTTATTTACAATATACAGAGCTCAGTGTGTTACAGCATTATAACAAATGTATTTAGGCCTACAATGAATTTATACTTTCAGCATATGTATAAAATGTGATTATCTTACTTTGCACTACTTTACTACTTTATGGTTGCACTTGTTGTAATGAAGAACAATATATTTCATCAGGGACTGAGACTGAACCTCTCACGATATTCACCGTAAAAACAGCTCGTTACGAAACCTAACAATAAGCCTCGGAATGGAACTGATTCTCCGGCACTACCACAGCAAAGTAATAAGGTTATAAGTTTTGGTACATGGAACGTAACTAGTCTTTACAGAACAGGAGGGGTAACATTAGTAGCAAAAGAACTAGCTAGATATAGAATAGACTTCGTGGGAGTACAAGAGGTTAGGTTAGATGGGAATGATATATCACAAATAGGAGATTACTTACTGTATTATGGGGAAGGAAACAATAATCACCAATTAGGAATAGGATTATTTGTAGATAAATGAATAAAATCAGCAGTAAAAAAGGTCGAATTTATCAGTGACAGGTTATCGTATTTAGTACTTAAGGGTAGATGGTGCGATATCGTAGTTATAAATGCTCACGCCCCTACAGAAGAGAAAGATGACCATATAAAGGATGCTTTTATGAGGAATTGGAATCCAGAATATTGTACGAAATGGAACTATAAAAATTGGAGATTTATCTTTCGAAGAGGTGGAAAAATTCAAATATCTTGGAGCAACAGTAACAAATATAAATGACACTCGGGAGGAAATTAAACACAGAAAAAATATGGGAAATGCCTGTTATTATTCGGTTGAGAAGCTCTTATCATCCAGTCTGCTGTCAAAAAATCTGAAAGTTAGAATTTATAAAACAGTTATATTACCGGTTGTTCTGTATGGTTGTGAAACTTGGACTCTCACTTTGAGAGAGGAACAGAGATTAAGGGTGTTTGAGAATAAGGTTCTTAGGAAAATATTTGGGGCTAAGAGGGATGAAGTTACAGGAGAATGGAGAAAGTTACACAACGCAGAACTGCACGCATTGTATTCTTCACCTGACATAATTAGGAACATTAAATCCAGACGTTTGAGATGGGCAGGACATGTAGCGCGTATGGGCGAATCCAGAAATGCATATAGAGTGTTAGTTGGGAGGCCGGAGGGAAAAAGACCTTTGGGGAGGCCGAGACGTAGGTGAGAAGATAATATTAAAATGGATTTGAGGGAGGTGGGATATGATGGTAGACTGGATTAATCTTGGTCAGGATAGGGACAAATGGCGGGCTTACGTGAGGGCGGCAATGAACCTCCGGGTTCCTTAAAAGCCAGTAAGTAAGTGTTTATAGTTCGAAAAACTTCTCTGTACAACGTATATTGTGGCAAGGACAAATTTAAAATGTAATACCTACCGATACATCATTATTTTGGTCAATTTCGCAACGCAATATCCAATATAAATTCTTAAAATTACAGGACAAAAAAAAATAAATAATACTAAGGAAAGCTGACTTACGGGCATAACAAAAGTATTTTGCTCTCACTAAAACTATCCGTAGAGAAGGGTTGAGGTCCGAACTCTTCAACAATTAACTGCAACTTCAAATGGCGAGAATTATTTGCTTTTAGCAGATATCATCGATGTTTCGATATAAAAGATATATGCTACGAAATTAAGCAAAGAATTACGGAAGAATGGGAAGAATCAGGGTGTGAAGTAAAGAAATGCTGTACGTAGCTAGATGTACGAATAAAGAAGTGAAGACATGTGGATGAATGTGAAGAACTAGGAGAGGAAGTCAAGAAATGTGCCTGCAAGTGTAGAAGCACGGGAGTAAGCAAAGAACTGCCGAAGAATGGTGAATACATGCTACGAAATCACGTCCATCACCAGAGAGTTGTGACATAAAGTCAGCGTACCTGAGAGGTACGACTTCACCCACATTCGTGACGTCATTAAAGCAGTCTTTGTAGTAAACTTGTATTCTCTCTGTTCGCACCCCATCTGCGCTCTTTAGTTATTATTAGGGACCGGATTTTTATGTAATATCAAGGTGTGAAATATGTACACATTTATGTAAGAAAATTAAGCTGAATACGTACCAAAATATTTAAAATCGTGAAAATATTTAATATCAATATCTGGCAGGTATAGGGTAGGTATGACTCTCCAGTTGTGATTTTATAGGGCACCCGAGTAAAACTTCAAACTATAGGCATCTATACAAACTGTTGTCTGAAAAGTGACATTCCTGTCTCATTCAGAAGAGTAGGATTATTTCAGCCGAGAACCTTACTTTCTAGTTGATCGGAAAATCCCATTTCCGTATAGGTCTACTAAATTTAAAGTAAAGAGGCCAAGCAATAACCTGAAAAGTTATTTATTTTAATTTTTCAACATCTTTTCAGTTTGTTCCTTTATTCCAGCTTCTTTTCAAAACTCGGCTACTTTATTGCGGCTCATGTCAGGCTTGACACGGGTTTTCCATGGAAGAATTAGGAAGAGGGTGGGTAAGGTTGCAAATTGCATGGGAACGGCTTGTTAAGACGTGTGCAGAACAATTATAGTTCGAGACAAATCATGTCGTCCTCGTCCCAGTCCACCGCATGAAAGCAACGCTACTTCCTGATTGATTTTTACAATACAAGGTAGTTGTATGAGAAAGGTTGCCCTTTGTTCAGTCATATTTACAGTAGGCGGTATGGGGTGAGTGCCTCTATTACTTCCTGGAACTAAGAACGTTATATTTCTTCCCGAATATATTCTTTCTTGGGTAGGTAAAAAGGCTTTTTAAATCTGTGTATTTCAAATCGTAAACTACCCTAGAAGTTTTTTTTTTTTTTTTCATTTTAGAGAAGTAAAAATGAATAAAACCCCTAAATATGTAAATTTATGTATTACCAAGCCATAATATGTAATATCGGGTAAATATGTAATATCAAATTTTAATATATTATTGGTAATTACAAGATTCGCAAAGATTGTTATTTATATACGGTTAGGTTGAAAGGAATATATATATATATATATATAATTGGAACTGGTAATGGAAATTACGGGAAAACGGCTGAACGGATTTTAATAAATGGCCCCTCATTTTGAAGCTTGGAACCCAAAGTTTTTCGGAAAAACAGTAGTTTTCAGTGAAATGTCAATTTTCCTACATAATTTTCCTATTCTCCAAAATCCATCTGTCGTCAGTTTTGAGAACTAACTAATTGCAGAAGAAGCGAAGCGAGGATCAAGTCGGCCGTGTTGCATGTCAGAATAAAACAAAACACACACCACAGTAAGCAATATTACACGAAGGCCATGATCTGCAAGATTGCTGACATATTTAGAGCTCAAATTAAATTGGTTATTAAAAACTTAACTTACTAAAAATAATTTACAGGTTCGATTCTGTGGTGTGTAATTTTCTGGGTCCAGCTGTATATTGGATATTAAAAACTACAAAACTTGAGGTGGTTTGATGACATTATTACCATTAGAAATGAAATATTTTTGTAGTTAATGCCATGATGTGACTATTTTTCATTAATTATACATATTAATGCTATATTGATGATATGAAAGTGAAACGTTTTGGTGTTATATAAGTAGATGTAGAGAATAACTTAAATTAGATTTTGATTTCTATATTTTACTGAGTGGCGGCTATGTAGTATATATAGTAAGCTATAAAACTTACGTAAGATAATAATATTATTAAAAATCAAATATTTTTATAGTTATTAATCAAGTGGGGTTGGGTCTTTTTCATATATTTAATGGCGGTGTGGTGCAGGTATTTATATGCGTGGTTCTCGTCAGTATTGGCTCGAGAGAGAGTATCTTTCATTATTATGGAAGCAAATAACTTTCAGAATGTCTGGTATTCTTCATTGAAAATAAATCTGAAAAAATGTTTATTTGAACGTCTAATGAACTTAGTTTGCAGCATTTGCTGCATAAGCCACTACCTAATATGTAATTACATAAAACTCCGGTCCCTAGTTATTATAGTCAAGATGACGGACAACCTGAACTGTCGCCAGTAGTGGGACTCCTTCTCATGTGGTGAGCATCAAGTCTCTGCAGGAGGCGCACGGGAGATATAGCTATCTTCAGTTTCCTACAGAGAATGGAAGCCAGGTCCTGTACACAGCCACAGAAGATGATAGTGTTTTTAACAGCTTCTTCATTTTGGCACAGCCTGTACAGCAGACCACAGTCAGTCGTATTTGGTGTCATTAATTACTTGATGATGTTTCGTGGTTGTCACCCATCATGCGGGTGTGACTTTTATCCCCAGTGAATGATTGATTTGATTGGTCCTCTCCCTTTTTTACTGAAATAAAGTAGGCGATGTCCTCGACATCATTCATATAATTTGCATCGCTCCCTCTCTCAGTCACGCACCTGTCGTGTGAACAAGTGACAGCTTGGACGCCTCAAAAAACATTAAAATAAAGCTTGTAATTAATCGCGGAGCGCCATTAAGAACATCATTCGATATCGGAAACTGACTCGTTTAATGATCGCAACTCATTTATTATACGCAGCATAAAACAAAGGAGAAGTAGCGCGAAAATAGCAGCAGATTCCAATAATTTGAGAGACTATACTGCATGGATGACAATAGATATATGGGCGGACGAACAGATGGATGGATGAGTGAGTGAATGAATGGTTGGTTGGTTGGATGGATGGATGGATGGATAGATGGATGGATGGATAGATGGATGGATGGGTGGGTTGATTGTTGGTTGGATGGATTGATGGTTTATTGGGTGGATGGAAGTTGGTTAAGTGGATGGATGGTTGGTTGGGTGGATGGATGATTGGATTGATGGGTGGATGGATGGAGGGATGGAGATGGATGGGTGGATGATTGGTGGGTGGTTGTGTGGTTGAGTGAATGTATGGGTGGATGGATCATTGGATGGATGGGTGGATGATTGGATGGACAGATGGGTGAATGATTGGATGGATGGATGAATGGTTGGATGAGTGGACGAATGGTTGGATGAACGTGTGAATGTGGTTGGATGATTGGATGGGTGGATGGATGAATGGTTGGATGAGTGGGCGAATGGACGGATGAACGTGTGAATGTGGTTGGATGATTGGATGGGTGGATGGATGAATGATTGGATGAGTGGACGAATGGATGGATGAACGGGTGAATGTGGTTGGATGATTGGATGGGTAGATGGGTAGATGATTGGATGGGTGGATGGATGAATGATTGGATGAGTGGACGAATGGATGGATGAACGGATGAATGTGGTTGGATGATTGGATAGGTGGATAGATGAATGGTTGGATGAGTGGACGAATGGATGGATGAACGGATGAATGTGGTTCGATGATTGGAAGGGTGGATGGATGAATGGATGAACGGGTGAATGTGCTTGGATGATTGGATGGTTGGATGGATGAAAGCCTAATGTCGCTACTTCATATTTTGTAAACATAGTGTGGAAGTAGTACCATGATCAAGTAAATGTATACAACATACTAGGTAGGTGCTTGGGTGGAAGGGAGGTGAGTTATATACTTCGTTGACGTCAGCACCAGAGTGAAGCGTTGTTGTTTAATCACGCTCCGACCGCCATTTATGGAACTAATAGCAGTAGCAAATTATACATGATTGGACTGTTGCCTATTGCTTAATCTCATCTCGGATCACCAAAATCTCGTCTTCCTTTAGATCATTAAATAATAATAATAATAATAATAATAATAATAATAATAATAATACCGAACTCCTTAGCTTCGTTTATTTTAGTAACTGACTTTGCGAGCCGCAAAATGACATTTCTCAATGGTTGGAATTTCAATTTTTTTAATTAATCACTATCTCATTAACTATTATGGTTTAGGTTACATGAGTTAAACCAAAATCACGTACGACTGTTAAAATTTCCTTCAGATGCCTTATACAAATGACACATTCTCTGTAACAGGCCTAATTCGTTGAAAATTTATAAGCGTAAAGTTAGATGTGGAAAAGCGATTAATAATATGGACATAGCTGTCAAGAAATAAATAATGTATTATTATTATTATTATTATTATTATTATTATTATCATTATCATTATTAATATTATTATTATTATCATTATCATTATTATTATTATTATTATTATTTTTATTATTATTATTATTATTATCATTATTTTTATTATTATTATTATTATTATTATTATCATTATTTTTATTATTATTATTATTATCATTATCATTATCATTATTATTATTATTATTATTATTATTATGTTTATTATTATTATCATTATTATTATTATTATCATTATTATTATTATTATTATTATTATTATCATTATTATTATTATTATCATTATCATTATTATTATTATTATTATTATCATTATCATTATTATTATTATCATTATTATTATTATTATCATCATTATTATTATTATCATTATTATTATTATCATTATTATTATCATTATTATTATTATCATTATTATTATCATTATTATTATTATCATTATTATTATTATTATTATTATTATTATTATTTTTATTATTATTATCATTATTATTATTATCATTATTATTATCATTATTATTATTATTATTATTATTTTATTATTATCATTATCATTATTATTATTATTATTATTATTATCATTATCATTATCATTATTATTATTATTATCATTATTATTATTATTATTATCATTATCATTATTATTATTATTATCATTATTATTATTATCATTATCATTATTATTATTATAATTATTATTATTATTATTATTATTATTATTATTATTATTATTATTATTATTACATGGATACTTAAAGTAGGAGTAAAGTTGTAGAGCCATTTTAGATATGTTTGCATTTTCTGGCATGCAAAACTTGTGCATGATATTTAAGCTCTTTAAAAGATGTAAATGTATTTCTAAGACTGTAGAGTTCTGAATTCAAAACTACCTAGAATAACCGGTTAGCTTGATAGCTCCAGAGATATTCACATATATCAGAGAACACCATCTGCTACGTCTGTTTTACCTACTGGGTATAGTTTGAGAATATTATATTTCGCAAATGTATATATTCTGGGTCGTTGTGAGTTTTACACATAATTTGTTCTGAAAAATACGAATTTTTACACTCAAATTGTATCCCAGTCCACGCGTAAAACAGCCTAATACTCCAAGAAGAAACTTTGTTGTTTAGCTCATAAATATACAGCATAGCTGAAACACTGTGAAGTGTTTTTAACTTGAAAAGCAAGAGCCAACGTCTTGATAGTTATTACACAGACTTTCAGCTAAACAAAGTATATATTATCATGTTCAAAAACACGAAGTTTATACGTGTTTTAGCGCTATAAACATACACAAAAGTATGTGTGAAGAAAAGAGTGATACTTACATTAGCATCCCAAACCGTCTAGAGTCTAGATCTTGGTTTATATTGCAACTCAATTTCATAAAAATAGTAGAATAGTATATAAAAAGTAATTTCCTCGGAGATGTAAGAAGTACAGCAGGTGTAATTTAATTTCTTCCATTTCAAATATTTATTCGTAAGATGGAACTTGGTTTATCTTTTCGTAACATTACGCCCATTCGTAGCTCAGTCGGCTTCAAAAGTCAGAGCTATATATGCAGTTAATAAACGTATGCGATCTCGGTTCTTAAAGATATTTCAACTTCTGCACTTTGATTAAACTCTTGTTTCGTTATCAACATGTCAGTGTTCGCTACTTCCTGTGTTCAATACCTGAAACTCAGTTGAGTGTCAGGGGAAATTACGGAGAAAAGAACTTTAAACCTGTAAATTCATCCCTGAACCATAGAATATCTATGGGTAAACAAACTTACCTCCTCAATATCACAGCACATGTTGAAAATTGCTTCAATTTACATATAAAGTGAACTGTACCCTTCTCATGATATTCTGTAATATTCGCTGATTTGTTTGGTTGTCAGTATTGCTAACTTCATTCCTGATGTTTTTGGGATCTGAGGAAGTGTCCTTAGACGACTTATATGAAGGACTCAGAGCCAAAGTTGACCAACCCACAATTTTGTAATGTTCATTATTATGCCTTTTTTCAAAACAGTCCATTGGTGTTATAGATTCATGATATTTTTTTTGTATTCATTCAATGTAAACCAATTAAAATAAATTGTGAAATCAATCATTTTTGTCAGGATGCTCTTAATTTCAACACTTATTTACTCACTAGCCGTACCCGTGCGCTCCGCTGCGCCCGTTAGAAATAAATATAAAGTAATTATATAATTAAAATAGGACGTTTGATCCAGGGAACATTCGTGTTTGATAGAGGGATAAATCGTTTATTATGTTACTTAATTTAAATTGAATTAAAAAAATTAAAATGCGATCATTTTGATCCAGAGACACTCATTTGGTCATAAAAATTATTTTAGGAAATACAGGAAACGAATTCACAGAATAGCCTATCAAGTTGTTTATGCATAAGAAGCTACTTTAATCTTACCTGTCATCGATTCACTCAGAAGTTACTGTAATAACATTATAGCATTATGTCCATCTAGAGAAACTACACTTTCCAATGGTGAATTAATAATTAATTATACAAATCGGTTAATTTATCTTCCGATATTACTTCATACAAACACAGAAACATTCTCTGTAGGCTATCTTTCATAGCTTTCGATTGTTGCTGTCCAAGGCCCCTTATAGACGAAGTCATTTGTTTTTTAATTCATTACACGGCCTTAGATGGCAGTTATTTTAATTTTAAAACTCATTTATCTCATTAAATATCAGTCATATCAAAATATTTCAAGGAATAAAACTTATCGCAAATTATTTTTAAAGAAACGTTTGTTATTTAACATTATTCACAAAAATCAATAATAAGCGAGATATTTCGATTTATTTAATTCAGGCCCCCTTATAACCCGCCTTTTAAATAATGTATTTTGAATACCATATAGCGTAAAATATAAGTTGCAACGAACTTAATTTATATTCCAATTTTCATGGAAATCCGTTCAGCCATTATCGCGTGAAAAGGTAACAAACATACAGACAGATAGACATACAAACAAAAATTTCAAAAAAGCGATTTTCGGTTTCAGGGTGGTTAATTATATATGTTAGGACCAATTATTTTTGGAAAATCGAAAATTACCAGAAAAATTTCGCTACAGATTTATTATTAGTATAGATTTTGCAATTGTGGGTTAGTCGCCTTTGGCTCTCAGCCCTTCATATACAACGTGTCCTTTATTTTGCCCCAAAGGGAAAAGTCTGAACAGGTTAGGTCCGGTGATCTTGGAGAGCACATTATTTGGAATTAAGTGATCACTGCAGAAGCTGGCTGGACTAGGTGGATGTGTAGTTTAAGCTCCAACTTGCTGAAGTAGCCCTCAGTAACGAAACCTATGAAGACAAGATCTTAAAACTCAGTGTTCACTAGCTCATCGAAAAGAGCGGGCCAGTGATTATTAAGACAGGCACTGTGCACTTCCCCACATTACTTTCAAAATGTCACAGTGCTTCGTGGATGACATGGAGATTTTCTTGAGGTTTGTAGGTTATTTTACGACGCTTTAACAACATCTAAAGTTATTCAGCGTCTGAATGTGATGAAGGTGATAATGCCGGTGAAATGAGTCCGGGGTCCAGCACCGAAAGTTACCCAGTATTTGCTCATATTGAGTTGAGGGAAAACCCCGGAGAAAACCTCAACCAGGTAACTTATCCCGACCGGGAATCGAACCCGGGCCACCTGGTTTCGCGGCCAGACGCGCTGACCGTTACGATTTTCTTGAGGTCACTATCAGCTGTTTTAAAGTCGACTTAGCAAGTTAGGAGAAACCATGCCTTAACCTGTTCAGATACTTCAATGCCATTTAAATTATAATAATTGATAATACTGTACACCTGCCCTGATTTATGAAATTATGTAAATACCCTGTTTTAAAACGTCTGTTTAACTTGTACCTTTTAATATAACAGATGTTTATCGGCTTTCCCATCAAACTTTTCGTGACACAGACTCCACAAGAAGATGACGACCACTCATTTTCTTCCCCAATCAGAATACAGGTGTAATACGAGTATAACTTATTTGTCTCAGAGCACCGTTAGCCAAGAATATTTATTATAGGCCTAACATGTCTATTTTGTCTTCTTCCATCCGCTATTTTAACAGGCCTATGTAAATGTGGTGACCATCTCCTGTCTCTGTAACCACATTTTGTTTCATACGTCCAACTTGAAAACTGTTTTTCTATTAATTCTACAAATAATTACCTCAATGATCTCTCAGTATGAGCCATTTTATACAAAATTAATATGTAACACACACACACACACATATGGACTTTTGATTAAACTAAACTCACCAACGCAGCTCTTTCAGAGAACACCAATGTAGCACGACGTAATATTGTGACGGAAGGTTAGCCTCGTTTCGTACGGAGATGCAGCGAATCGATACATCTTCCCCGGTCCCCCTCAGACTCGGGAGTCAAGATCGTAGAGCAGGGCCGGGCATGAGAGCGGCTCCATTTAGTCGGCCAGAGCTGCTCTCGCTCCGCAAGGCACTTCAATTCCAAGCCGGAGCAGAACGCTCACGCAGTGGCGGACTCACATTACAGCTACCTTCCCTGCATTAATATTAAGAGCCACGGTTGTTCTAGTCATTCAGTCTGTCAGTACATAACAGTTTATAAGGATATTACATCAATCCATTGTACAGTACAGAATTTATAACACTCTTATTAATTTAATGAAATAAACTTCGCTCTATGCACACACACAAATCATTAGGCTTATTTACATAACCCATACGCACAGACTGCAATCTCCTGGCCACGGTTCTACGAGAAAGCGTATGGCTTCCACTTCCCCTACTTGCTGTGGACAGAGTTCATCTGCCAATTTAATTAAACATCGCTTGATGAATTCACCTTCGTTGAATGTTTTCAATTCCTTTGCAATTTCGTGGAAAATTTTGTAGCTAATTCTCACAGCCGATTCGCTAAGTGCATTATTGTCATCCTGTTAATATGTATAATATAATATAATATAATATAATATAATATAATATAAAATGATGCGATGCGATGCATGATATATGATATGATATGATATGATATGATATATGATATGATATGATATGATATGATATGATATGATATGATATGATATGATATGATATGATATGATATATGATATGATATATGATATGATATGATATGATATGATATGATATGATATGTGATATGATATGATATGATATGATATGATATATGATATATGATATATGATATATGATATATGATATATGATATGAAATGATATGATATGATATGATATGATATGATATGATATGATATGATATATGATATGATATGATATGATATGATATGATATATGATATATGATATGATATATGATATGATATGATATATGATATGATATGATATATGATACATGATATATGATATGATATGATATGATATGATATGATATGATATGATATGATATGATATATGATATGATATGATATGATATGATATGATATGATATGATATGATATGATATGATATGATATGATATGATATATGATATATGATATGATATGATATGATATGATATGATATGATATATGATATATGATATGATATATGATATGATATGATATGATATGATATGATATGATATGATATGATATGATATATGATATATGATATGATATGATATGATATGATATGATATGATATGATATGATATGATATGATATGATATGATATATGATATGATATGATATGATATGATATATGATATGATATGATATGATATGATATATGATATGATATGATATGATATGATATATGATATGATATGATATGATATGATATATGATATATGATATGATATATGATATGATATGATATGATATGATATGATATGATATGATATGATATGATATGATATGATATATGATACATG
This sequence comes from Periplaneta americana, assembly GCF_040183065.1. NCBI lineage: Eukaryota > Metazoa > Arthropoda > Insecta > Blattodea > Blattidae > Periplaneta > Periplaneta americana. Next base: position 227,764,757 of record NC_091117.1, read on the forward strand.
ATATATGATACATGATATGATATATGATACATGATATATGATATGATATGATATGATATGATATGATATGATATGATATGATATATGATATGATATGATATGATATGATATGATATGATATGATATGATATATGATATGATATGATATGATATGATATGATATGATATGATATGATATGATATGATATGATATATGATATGATATGATATGATATGATATATGATATGATATGATATGATATGATATGATATGATATGATATGATATGATATGATATGATATGATATGATATGATATGATATGATATGATATATGATATATGATATGATATATGATATGATATGATATGATATGATATGATATGATATGATATGATATGATATGATATGATATGATATGATATGATATGATATATGATATGATATATGATATATGATATGATATATGATATATGATATGATATATGATATATGATATGATATATGATATATGATATGATATGATATGATATGATATGATATGATATGATATGATATGATATGATATATGATATGATATGATATGATATGATATGATATGATATGATATGATATGATATGATATGATATATGATATATGATATGATATGATATATGATATATGATATGATATGATATGATATATGATATATGATATGATATGATATGATATGATATGATATGATATGATATGATATGATATGATATGATGATATGATATGATATGATATATGATATGATATGATATGATATGATATATGATATGATATGATATGATATGATATGATATGATATGATGATATGATATGATATGATATGATATGATATGATATGATATGATATATGATATGATATATGATATGATATGATATGATATGATATATGATATATGATATGATATATGATATGATATGATATGATATGATATGATATGATATGATATATGATATGATATGATATGATATGATATATGATATGATATATGATACATGATATATGATATGATATGATATGATATGATATGATATGATATGATATGATATGATATGATATGATATATGATATATGATATATGATATATGATATATGATATATGATATGATATGATATGATATGATATGATATGATATGATATGATATGATATATGATATATGATATGATATGATATATGATATATGATATGATATGATATATGATACATGATATATGATATGATATGATATGATATGATATGATATGATATGATATCATATGATATGATATGATATGATACGATATAAGATATGATATGACCATAAATTAATACAACTTAAAGAAAATGTTTCTCAGGTACATTATATTAGAGTATCTATTCGATATTTATATTGCATTATAAGTTACTATAGTACATTTAGTAATATATAATTTTAAATTATACAAATATTATGATATATCATAGTATAGTATATTACAGTTCATTATATATAATATGATATATTATATATCATACTACTTGTATAATTTAAAATTATATATTACTAAATGTATAATAACTTATAATGCAATGTAAATATCAAATAGATACTCTAATATAATGTACCTGAGAAACATTTTCTTTAAGTTGTATTAATTTATGGCGTTCATTACCAACATATTTGTCATATTCAGTAGCATGTTGTAAAGAATAATCTCGTTGGATATTGAACCTCTTAAGCAGTTGGAGTGTTTTATGACAAATTAAACACTTTGCTAATCCACTGCTCTCTACCAAAAAGAACTCCTCTTCCCATGATACATTAAAAGCATTGGGAATAGCTGGACGCTTTAGTGTATGAGCGGAAGCTCCGTCTTCAAAGTTCGCCATCCTACAGCAGAGTCACCACTGCACCGACACTGAAAGACGTACGGTATGCATACGTTAGAGCGCTCGCAAGACCCGCTCTTTAAAGCACAGAGCGCTCATTTCTCAGAATCACGTGATGTGGCCAGCCCTGTCGTAGGGGCTTTAAAGCACAAGCCTCGCTGCTCTCACCACACTGGAATGAAGTTTATGTATATGGAAGGATCCCAAGTGTTACGATACATCGTTATTACGAACTTATAGGCCTATATTACTAGGAATAATAGGCCTAACTCAAATTTTTGGGTTTGCTAAGCCTCAAAAGCCTCTTACGAGCTTCGCCACTGGTTTTAATACGTTATAATCTGGATCGTAGTGGCGACCCTCAATGCAGGACAGCTGATCTATATAAATCTTTCTCTATAATACAGGTAGCAAATTACTGTACCTAAGTAATGGCAACCAGCCTGCAGATGTCGAGACAGATGGAATGCATGACCGATATTCTGGTTGCATAGATTGCAGGGCAGCCGCAAATGCAGGCACGGATTTCAGTGCAGCGGTTCGCAGACAGACTGCTATCCGTGATGCCGGGCGCATTATCGGTAAATCGATACACCACAAACTATTACAAAATTATTACTAATAAAAGCCATTAAGACAACATTTGCCCACCCAAATTAAGAAAAGTCATGTTGAAACTTTCAACTTCTCATTCCAAATATTCCGACCGGTTTTAGAAATGAAGCATTACTGGCTGCAGCCCACCTTGCAAAATGCAGGCCATGTTTTGTCGGATGCCAATTTTTGAGTTCTTTCAGGGTATTTATGTATATACAGGGTGTTTAAAAAATACGGGGCATAATTTCAGGTATGTATTTCCCACATCTAGACAATCAAAATAGTTCATTACAACATGTGTCCGGAAATGCTTTATTTCCGAGTTATGGCCTTCACAACATTGAAATTCACCGGAACGTTTTTCTTTCCGCAGGTCGTTGCCGTCAAAGGAGACATTAAGAGGGCACTCTGACAGTTCATTCCGAGGCGAAGGTTACATTCAGTGTTGTGTAGGCGTTAGACATATATTCAAATCAAGAGCTGGCAGAGATACACTTCATGTACGGTAAGGCGGACGGCATTGCTGCGCTGGTTCGTCGCTTGTACCAGGAGAGGTACCCACAGCGACAATGTCCAGATCGAAAGACATTTGTACGTCTCCATTACCGTCTGTGCGAGTATGGAAAATTTAACTCTCCTGGTTTGGGAAGGGGACGACCAAGATCTACAACTCCAGAAGTACAGGAGGAGATTCTGGAGGCTGTGAACATGACTCCTTCTATCAGCACACGAAGGGTAGCGTTGCAAGTCAATGTTCCTCATACGACTGTCTGGAGACTGTTGAAAGAGTATCAATTGTATCCTTATCATTTGCAACGTGTACAGGCCCCGTCACCAGCAGATTACCCTGCACGAGTTACGTTCTGTCAGTGGTTCTTGCAGCAGTGTGGTGTAAATCCGAACTTTCCTGCCTTAGTATTATTTACAGATGAAGCACAGTTCACACGAGATGGCATAACAAATTTCCACAATCAGCATGTATGGGCGTATGAAAACCCACGTGGAACTGTTCCATCTCATCACCAGGTGCGGTTCTCCCTCAACATGTGGGCCGGTATCATTGGTGAACGATTAGTTGGACCCCATGTACTTGTAAACAGACTTACGGGGCAGGCGTACACAAACTTCCTCGAAAACACCATACCTCATGTTTTAGAAGACGCTCCACTGATCAATCGTCAACACATTCACTTCTTGCATGATGGCGCTCCTGCACACTTCAGTCGTACAGCTCGCCGGTACTTGGATCGAAGGTTTCCTGATCGATGGATAGGTAGAGGTGGCCCAATTGCTTGGCCTCCACGCTCACCTGATCTGAACCCTCTCGATTTCTACTTGTTTATTCGTCTCCGGTGCCTGATTTGGAATCCCTTCGGAATCGAATTGTGGCATGTTCTGAGGACACACGCAATACTCCTGGAGTTTGGGATCGTGTTCGCAGGTCAATGAGACATCGATGTGAGGTCTGTATTCAAGCAGGAGGTGAACATCTTCTGTAATGACAACGACCTGCGTAAAGAAAAACGTTCCGGTGAATTTCAATGTTGTGAAGGCCATAACTCGGAAATGAAGCATTTCCGGACACATGTTGTAATGAACTATTTTGATTATCTACATGTGGGAAATACATACCTGAAATTATGCCCCGTATTTTTAAACACCCTGCATATATTTTTTTAAATTCAGAGTTATTCAGAAATTAGTCACAAAAAGTTAAGTCGGTGGATTGTGGGGTCTACACATTCCTATCTAAGTAGTTCGTCCATAGCATATCAGCTGTAGTAAGAACAAGGGATCCGCCTCGTTTATAGGAACAAACAAAAATAACAATTTTGTGAATAGAATGGGCAATTACACAAGGAGTTAGAGAAGGATGCTGAACTTCGGTGGTACATTTTCATCTGTATCGAATGATCTGGAAACAGTGTAATCAACTCAGAACTTACATAAATTTTATCGGTGTAGTAAACCAACTTTTATTGTAAAATTATGAAAATGACGTTCAAAGGTAAGTTTACAACATGGAGAGTACAATTTCGAGATCTCTGTACATACAAGTTCTATAAGACCATCTAAAAGCGAACAGTAAACTTACCATTACAGATAAAATTCGAAATGAAAATTTAATTCTACTGGTTTTAATATTTCTCATAAAGATACAAGTAGTATATACTAAAACAAAATTACCAATTAATGAAATGGAATGGGATTGAAACACATAATGAGGGACATAATAGTTGAGCGGCTAGAGTTTTTTTTTTTTTTTTACCACATTGTGCATGTTCCGAGCCGAAAAGTTTCGGTCATATATTGACGAGATATTCGCTTGGCTTTTCTGTTTGAATATTTCTTATCTATGCTGAGAATGAATTTAGGGGCTCACAACCAGAGTGGACCAAGTCTACAAGTGATCAGTTTGTGGATTAATACAATCTCGGATGAAGAAAACTTGGATTTATTCATTGCCATAACAAACAAAGGCAGGTGAGCCTGCCTGGAGAGAAATAAAAAATAGGTTGCAGCCGCCAAATTACTCTTCAAGGAACGACCACTCATATAAATTGAGGGAAAGAAGGCAGAGGACGGACACTGGAAAGTTTTCTTTTATCAATCGTACTATCAGGGACTGGAATGCTTTACCTGCAGACTTACTAAAGGCTTTACCAACAACCAAAAATGCATTTAAAAATAGGCTTAAGGACCTTACTAATAGACGGTAATTATACACAGTATGTAAAGGGTGTGAATGATATGTTGTTATTGAAGTGTTGTATCAGTAAAGAATTATGTTGTGTCAGTGAAGTGTGTTGTATCAGTGAAGAAGTATGTCGTGTCAGTGAAGTGTGCTGTGTAAGTGAAACGTGTTCCTGTCAGTGAAGCTTTATAGTTTATAGTGGCAGTGCAAAGAATTTGAACAGTGAAATGTTTTTGAAGTGATAGTGTAATCAGGATAGAATCAGTGAAATGTGTCGTTGTTCCAGTGCAGTGAGTGAGTTGACAGCGAAATGAGTGTAATGTTGAAAGGCACTTGTGCAGATATGAACATATACTCGTGGGTTTTAGTTCGATCTTAGTTTTAATATACAAATTAGAATATTTCAAATGTTATTTTAAGTGATCGTTTCATTTAATTTAGTATATTCCCTGTTGTTGTTGTTATTATTATTATTATTGTTATTATTATTAATTATTAGTATTATTATTAATTGTATTTTTAATTAATAAGTTTATTATTGTCATTATTGAGTGTAATTAGTTACCACTGCCACCGGGTATATACCCATTGCAGTGTGAATAAATACATACATACATACATAACTCATTTGTTAAAGCAACTCCAAACAGCTTTCTTCTCAGTAAAGATGCAATTAGTTATCTATCAGAACTGCAGCCCCTGTATGCGATTGATGTTATTTATTTTGTGTGCAGGGAATTTGTTGCGCTCAGTAGATTTCATTAAACTAAATGCACATTTCTCGCATTAAAGTTAAGTGAGCGTCTTAGGGGGCCGTGGTAATATCCCCAAAGATTTGTGCAGCTCTGCATAATGTCCCGAGCCTTGTGGTGAAGACGACGTTCAAGAACACGTCTTGTTTACGAGGAAACGTTAACTCGCTTAATGATGTATAAGTCTATGTAAATCAACTTGAGTGGGGATAAAGAATACGTCATTTTCTTGGTTCTGAAATACTTGGAGTACAACTCTCTGTAGAGTGAAGAGGCTCAAGTAAAAGTTGTAAGCTTATTAAATTACGAAGTAACGTACTTTATATCCTGCAGGTTCTGTTCTTACTTCACAGGCGACTGGAACACGTTCGAATAAGCACGGTGGAAATGTTGTGCCACTGAATGGTATTAAGCGTGTATATTGTAACATGGGGATAATGTCTTTAGCCTACATTCTGAACTGAACAGGAGAAATGAGCGGAAGCGTGCTATAGGCCTACGTGTGTGGAGGCAATCAATTCAATTCAATTTATTTGGCCATTAGACATACAGTTTTAGGCTTCGTCAGAATACATTGGAAAGCATATAAATATATTTTTTTAAACACTAATAAAAGAAACAGTAAAATTTAAATAATACAGTGAAAACATGAAATAATTTTAAACTTTTAAATCAAAGAAAACTAACTAAATTGCAATTAAACTTATTTATTAAAATACAATTTGATACAAATTTGTGTTGAAAAACTCAGCAACAGAATAAAAAGGATTATTTAATAACCAATTGTGAAATCTAGTTTTGAAGCTATTGATTGGTAATTTATAATATTGACTTGAGTCCACATCTGTGGAGTAACGGTCAGCGCGTCTGGCCGCGAAACCAAGTGGCCCGGGTTCGAATCCTGGTCGGGGCAAGTTACCTGTTTGAGGTTTATTCCGGGGTTTTCCCTCAACCCAATATGAGCAAATGCTGGGTAACTTTCGGCGCTGGACCCCGGACTCATTTCACCGGCATTATCACCTTCATATCATTCAGACGCTAAATAACCTGAGATGTTGATACAGCGTCGTAAAATAACCCAATAAAATTTTAAAAAAAATATTGACGGGGGAGCTTATTATATAATTTCATCCCCATAATTAAAAAGTTTGTGTTGCTCTTGCGTAATCTACAATATGGAATATTAATTTGTTCACTATTTCTAATTTCATGATCATGTATATTGGCCACTAATGAGTAATTGTCGATATTTTGTCGAGTGTAAAGTACTAGATTATATATATACAAATTAGTGATTGTTAAAATCCGTGATTGTCTGAAAAGTGGCCGACAGTGTTCCAGATAGTTTTATTTATATAAAATTCTAATGGCTTTCTTTTGTAAAATCAAGACGCTTCCTATTCTGTTCTATCACTTGTGCTATTTCATAAGCGAAATATGAGAAAAGCAGAATATTCTGATGACTTCATGAAGAAATATAGTACTTACTGTAAAACACATACAATAGTTTCGAAGTAAGATTTAATTTGAACCTTAATAACTTTCAAAGAACGTGTTACTGTAAGAAGCAAATACTATTAATTATACGAGTATATTCATCGCGCAGGTTAAAATTGCTCCGCCATCTTCGTTCCTAAATGTTATACTTTCTCGTTTCTTTCTTAGTCGGTTTAACCTCACCTTTTCCATTTTGCACGCCACTGCTGGCAGCGGAAGGGGAATCACTAGACCAGCGGTTCCCAAACTTTTTCAGCCACGGAGCTCTTTTTGAAGCAAAAGTTTCTCGTGGAGCCCCATGAAATGTTTCCTTTTTAGTTTTATTTGTCTACGCTCTATGAAGCATATTTCACACTATACATAAACGGAAGTATGAATATGTATATATATATATATATATATATATATATATATATATATATATATATATATAAAGGAAACAATATTAAAAAAAAGTACTGGATATAATTTATTCAAATCTACAAAATGATATTAACAAGTAGTTAAGATATTTAAAAAAAATTTTACAATGTTACATGTACACCCGAAGTTAATGTGAAGAATGTGCCTGTTTCTTGCGACAGAGTTTGTCAATGTCCGGTGTCATAGAAGTCAGTTGAAGACGTATATCGTCTTCTGTGCCCAAACAAGTTCGATATTTTCTTTTTGTAGCCGTGTACCTCGAAAAGGTCGTTTCACTGAGGTACACAGTACCAAAAGCAGTGAGAGAAATTTAGCTTTTGAACTTAACATCAAAAGATCCTCGCCTAACTTAGCCCAACATTTGGGAAATAGTTTGCTTTTAAATTATGCCTGACAGTGGCTGTTCGAAACCATGTCTATAAGGACCTCATATCTGAAGCAGTGTGGACTGCTGGTTTTGACATCACTGGAAATGAATCTACAATCCACTCATATTTCTTTAGAATCGATTCCTGAGTGTCCCTTGGAAAGTATGAATTCATATTTTGAAGCAAATTGTCAAGGTGTTCTTTCATTATTGCTGTGAATGAGACATTCATTGTTATGTTTTTTTTTTCTTCTATAACGTTTGAAGTCAATGAGAAGCGTAAGATCCGTATTGTCGACGCTTTCTATGTTGAACGCTATCTTTTTCTTCAGTGCAACAATTTCGTCATCAGCATCGAATATAGTCTTCCGTTTATCTTGTATGTGTGTGCTGAATTCATTTCTGAAAAAGTCTGCCAAGTACATGATTTGTACAACCATTCCGGATCATTCAAATAACCTTAATCTGCTAGCAAACTGTTCCGGTAATTCAAAAGTGAATAAACTTCCGTTCGAAGTTCATGTAATCGGCACAACGCTTTACCGCGCGACAACCATCACACTTCTGTGTGTAATATTACTAACAATGACTTGTGTATGCTACCCATATCTTCGCACAGGATTTTAAGTAGTCTACACTGCGAAGGTCGTGCCTTAACAAAGTTGATAATTTTTACGGCGTTGTCTAGTACCTGCTTTAATAAGCTGGCATTTTTTCGTTGCAGGGGCGTGTTGGTGTAGTGCACAGTGACTAGTTCAGTTCTTGATCTCTGTAACAGCGCCGGCAACAGGACCTACCTTGGCCTTTACGCCACCTGTGCACACGTCAATGCAATTGTCCCACGGTAATCGAGTTTTCAATGAAGGAGAAAAAATTTCAGTACCGCTTGTAGAGGATGGAAATGCCTGCAGAACAAAATAGTTCATGAAAGAACCTGAAAATTCATACCGCACAAACATCATTAACATAGCAAAGATCGTGGATTTGTCAAGTTGTAACGAAAATTTCGTTTAACTGATACGAAAAATCATGATATTTTTTACATCTTTTCATATATTCTGGATTCCATTATGCACGGTGTTATTTGATAAGGGCATACTGGAAATAAAGTTTGCAGTTTTCTCGTTCACCATGCACTTTACTACCTTCACTAATAGTGGTTTCATAAGAGTTTCAGCAAGGGTGAGGTTTACCAGCAAGAGCCTAGTCATGACTAACCAAGTACGACGTTTTCAGTGCTTTCTCGTTGTTTGTTTTTACACGAGGTAAAATTTTGTCCGAACTGCATGGTGTTCGTCACATTTTCTTTCGAAGTAGTCTGCAGTTTTATTTGTGAATTTTTGAATTGAGAAATGCCGTCTAAGTTTGGCAGGGAACATAGAACTAGTGGGAAAAACTTTGTTACATATCACACACTGTGGACGTTCATCAGCAAACTCACTGAATCCCACGTCCAAATATAAATCACAATATTTTCGTTTGTTACTTTCAATACCTCTACACTAGGCATCGTAGACTCTGAGACAGGATCATGTTCAACATATTCGCACTATCTTCTTTGAAAGTAATGTTATAGCTGTTGTTATCTCTCTTTGACTGAGCACTGGTTGATGGCTAATGACTCTTAGGTCTTAGGGAGCCCGTCTTAAGCCACAGTTCCGGTTCAACGAAGGTTTAGTTAACACATCTGCTATCAAATTAACATGCAGGTATACAGTATATATATATTTTTTGAGGTAGCGTAACAGTCAATAGATTGTAGATTCCACGTACCATGAATAACAAACGCTGCCTGCCCAGTATATAAAAAATAAAATAAATTTCGAGAATCATTGATACTTGGCAAGCAAGAAAGATCAAGATAGTTCCAGTGACGAGTAGATGTAATATTAATGCTTCCATGTAGCAAGAAGAACGCAAACTACTTTGTCAGAAAGTATTTTTCGCTTGATGGAAGTAGTTTCCGTTTCCCTCGCTAGAGACTAGATGGAATTAGCAATTTTTGTCATCTTCATAATTTCCGCGGACGGAGCCCCTGAGAATCATTCGCGGAGCCCTACGGGCCATGTGATTACCATGGCACGGGGACACCACAGATACATCACAGTACAATCACATTTTTATTATCATTATTTTATTTTTACTTCATTATTTTTTTTTTCGAAAAAATCAATAGTGTTGCCGACTGTCAATTTCTTCAGGATGACATTAATTCAATTACCAATTGGTCAGTTATCAACGGGATGATGATTAATGAATCCAAAACTTACGTAATATCATTTTCAAGGAAAACCTCTACACTAAAATATAACTATCATCTAAAAAATGTATTAATTAACAGAAAAGATTGTATTAGAGACCTCGGTGTATTAATTGACAATAAATTATATTTTCACAACCACATTGATTATATTTATAACCACGCAATAAGAATGCTAGGAATAATTCGGTCAATTACTTATTCTTTTTCAACACCTGACTCTCTTTTAATACTATGCTATACATTAGTGAGATCGAAACTCGAATATGCATCTGTAGTTTGGAACTCTATTACTAGTTCTGATTCGGCAAAACTAGAAAATATTCAAAGGAAATTTATTTCATTATGTTCGTACAGATTCCTGCCTAGTAACTCTGGGTATAACTATGATAAAAATGAGAGCACTTTAAATGTCGAAGCTTGTATGCCAGACGTCATGATCTCGATTACTTATTCTTATGTAAGGTCCTTAAAGGTGACATTAATTGTCAATCTTTCTTAAACAGTGTCAGCCTTCGAATTCCTATGAAGGACATGAGACATCACAAACTCTTCTATATTAGAAATTCTAAATCTTCCTCGCCGGTCTGCAGATGTATTAAACATGCTAACTTACACGTAGGCGATTTCGATCCATTCAATGTATAGAAGTATTAGAATATGGCAGTGTCTTTGCTAATATTATTTGCATAATCCTTATACATAAATAGGTAGTATGAATGAACTCCTTTCCCTAATATTTTATAGTATTAATTCTTGTAAATTAATTATTATAATATATGTTCTTTATTCTGTTGTTAACTCAAGTATTTAATTGTACCATAGTTGTTCATTTTATTGCATTATTTGTATCACTGTGCTGGACTTTTATTGGCCTATGGCTGTTGTCAAGCACATAAATATCAATAAATAAATAAATAAATAATAAATTATTGTTATTAATATTATTATTATTATTATTATTATTAGTAGTAGTAGTAGTAGTAGTAGTAGTAGTAGTAGTTGTAGTAGTAGTAGTAGTAGTAGTCGTCGTCGTCTTAGTGGTGGTGGTGGTGGTGTGGTGGTGGTAGTAGTGGTTGTGGTAGTAGTAGCAGATGTAGTGGTGGTAGTATCAGTGGTGATCGGTCTCACCACAGTATACAGGGTGTTTAAAAAATACGGGGCATAATTTCAGGTATGTATTTCCTACATGTAGACAATCAAAATAGTTCATTACATCATGTGTCCGGAAATGCTTTATTTCCGAGTTATGGCCTTCACAACATTGAAATTCACCGGAACGTTTTTCTTTCCGCAGGTCGTTGCCGTCAAAGGAGACATTAAGAGGGCACTCTGACAGTTCATTCCGAGGCGAAGGTTACATTCAGTGTTGTGTAGGTACTTGGATCGAAGGTTTCCTGATCGATGGATAGGTAGAGGTTGCCCAATTGCTTGGCCTCCACGCTCACCTGATCTTAACCCTCTCGATTTCTACTTGTGGGGCCATTTAAAATCATTGGTTTATTCGTCTCCGGTGCCTGATTTGGAATCCCTTCGGAATCGAATTGTGGCATGTTCTGAGGACATACGCAATACTCCTGGAGTTTGGGATCGTGTTCGTAGGTCAATGAGACATCGATGTGAGGTCTGTATTCAAGCAGGAGGTGGACATTTTGAACATCTTCTGTAATGACAACGACCTGCGGAAAGAAAAACGTTCCGGTGAATTTCAATGTTGTGAAGGCCATAACTCGGAAATGAAGCATTTCCGGACACATGTTGTAATGAACTATTTTGATTGTCAACATGTGGGAAATACATACCTGAAATTATGCCCCGTATTTTTTAAACACCCTGTATAGTGAGGGTCACATAAGAACAGTTCCCAAACAGCAAATATTGCCGTCTTGTCAGTGTTGCCAACTGTTACCAGATATCACACGATCCTACGTACTTAATTACTTATTTACTTACCGTACTTTATGTTGGAAGGTTATTCTAAATTATTCAATAATTTGTAACATGTTTTCGTAGACAAACTATACGGGAAAGGGATCAAAATGTCAAGTATTTGGTCTGGTATTACGAAATTCATTGGTTTGGCTAATCAATTGATTCATGAAACCTAACCTAAAAATGTATTTTGTTTGATCACATGAAATTATTAGTACTAATTCCGAAAACTTACCTGACTATAGTCTTGAATTATGACCACAATGCAACACATAAAATAACTATTATGTATTAATATTAGTACTATATTAATTAATTATTGGTGTGTTCAAATTTCGCTAGCTTCCAGTAACCAGCTCAGAAATCTAGTACAATTTCAATTTCATGGAACTCCAATACCGACAAATATTGTCGATATTTATCTCAGCTGCCAACATACTAGTTACAAAATCACTACCATTTGTAGTATTTGTCAGTATCGAAATTCGGAACGAAGTTGGCAAAAGAAAATTCAACCTGCAAACTAGAAAATCACCACAATCCACTAGCATATGTAGTAATGGGGGAAAAATGGTTAGGTTTCACCCTTAGAGTGTGAAGTAAGCTGATCCGGACTATATAACAGTATTGTTTACAGATTTATGGAGCTCCCAGTGTTTTCCGGAGAGCAATAGCGACGCCTTTCTCCTCTTATAGTCTTACCGTTTCCTCTTAATGGTAGAAACCGCCAAGGCAGCCGTTGGATGGGCGCTACAGAAAACATCCAGTTGTAACAAAATCTGTTGTGGGAATTAGGACCAGTGGTTTAAACCCATGCCGCCTAATTCTATGTCTCTCTTACGGGATCATTTAACAAGGGCTCAGTTGCCGTTACGACGTAATGGAACAGCGGAAACACAAAAGGCTGGGGCTCGAGTTCCTGTTATATCCACTGCCCGCTTAATGAGCGTTCTCAATACATACAGCTGCAGGAGACACGCTGCACCTCGTCAGTGGCTTAACAGTGCTGCCGCGTCAATTATTTATGTATCTAATAAGTGTTCCTTGCGTGACCAACCACACGACTCCGGCATGGACAAGAACGTAACTACACTGTCTGAAACTCATGACCCAGATACGAGTTAATATCCAAGGTCTTATTATTTATATCAAATATCGTCCTGTGTTTATTATTACATACTTACTTACTTAATTACTTACTTACTTAATTACTTACTTACTTGCTTACTTACTTAATTACTTACTTACTTGCTTACTTGCTTAGTTGCTTACTTACTTACTTAATTACTTACTTACTTGCTTACTTACTTAATTACTTACTTGCTTACTTACTTACTTAATTACTTACTTCATTACTCACTCACTTCATTACTTACTTACTTGCTTAGTTGCTTACTTACTTACTTACTTAATTACTTGCTTACTTCATTAATTGCTTACTTAATTACTTACTTACTTAATTACTTACTTACTTAATTACTTACTTACTTAATTACTTACTTACTTAATTACTTACTTGCTTACTTCATTACTTACTTACCTGCTTACTTACTTAATTACTTACTTGCTTAGTTGCTTACTTACTTAATTACTTACTTAATTGCTTACTTCATTACTTAATTACTTACTTCATTACTTACTTCCTTAGTTGCTTACTTACTTACTTAATTACTTGCTTACTTCATTAATTACTTACTTACTTAGTTAATTACTTACTTACTTCATTACATACTTACTTGCTTACTTACTTAATTACTTACTTACTTGCTTACTTAATTACTTACTTACATAATTACTTACTTACTTCATTACTTACTTACTTACTTACTTGCTTACTTACTTACTTAATTACTTACTTACTTAATTACTTACTTGCTTACTTACTTAATTACTTACTTACTTACTTACTTAATTACTTACTCAGTTACTTGCTTACTTACTTACTTACTTACTTACTTAATTACTTACTTAATTACTTACTTACTTGCTTACTTAATTACTTACTCACTTACTTACTTGCTTACTTACTTAATTAATTACTTACATATTTACTTACTTACTTACTTTTAAAGAACCCGACGTTCATTGCCGCCCTCACATAAGCCCGCCATTGGTCCCTATCCTGAGCAAGATTAATCCAGTGTCTATCATCATATCCCACCTCCTTCAAATCAATTTTAGTATTATCTTCCCATCTACGTCTCGGCCTTCCTGAAGGCCTTTTTCCCTCCGGCCTCCCAACTAACACTCTATAACTTATGCATTTCTGGATTCGCCCATACGTGCTACATGGCCTGCCCATCTCAAACGTCTGGATTTAATGTTCCTAATTATGTCAGGTGAAGAATACAATGCATGCAGTTCTGTGTTGTGTAACTTTCTCTATTCTCTGTAACTTCATCCCTCTTAACCGTGTTTATTATTATTATTATTATTATTATTATTATTATTATTATTATTATTATCATTACTAAAACAAAGCCACCGGCGTGGCTCAGTCGGTTAAGGCGCTTGCCTGCCGGTCTGAAGTTACGTTCGGGCGCGGGTTCGATCCCCGCTTGGGCTGATTACCTGGTTGGGTTTTTTCCGAGGTTTTCCCCAACCGTAATGTGAATACAAGGTAATCTCTGGCGAATCCTCGGCCTCATCTCGCCAAATATCATCTCGCTATCACCAATCTCATCAACGCTAAATAACCTAGTAGTTGATACAGCGTCGTTAAATAACCAACTAAAATAAAAATAAATACTAAAACAAGTAAAAAAAATTGGAACCACAGTGATTCTCCGCCTCCAAAGAAAGCAAAAACTGTTCAATCGGATGGAAAAACATGACGTCCGTGTTGTGGGATTCTAATCATAATAGACTATCCAGGAAAGGGTAGAACAATAACCGGATAATATTTACATCTCCTGCAGGAACTGAAAGGAAAAATTCGAGAAATATGGTCAAGACGACAGTATTGTTTCATCACGACAGTTTGTGCTATTTGTGGGCTAAAGAAAATGGAGTGTCAAGAGAAAAAAATACTCAATAGCTGTGATTGGAGTTTGTGATGTGTTCTGAGTAGGTTGAATTGTTGTGTGGTTTGGTTATATGTAACGTGTTGTAATTCAAGGCCTTATCTCATTTTTGTTATCTATTTTGTGTCCAAATTAAGAATTAAATTGTATTAGTAAGTTCAGGGGACGAAATTGAAATGTAATGGATAATAAAATTTGTACCCCATTACATCACAGAAAACAGTAGGGGGAAACATGACCAGTTAATTAGACATTAGGGGCTACTAGGTATAAAATAAGTATTTATTCTATCTACATCAGGGAATTGCAATTCCTGTGTGTAACAAACTTTTAAAATGTGTTTAGTGATATATTTGCTCCTTTCCCCGCATGTGTACAGTTACTTAAACGCATTAACCGAGTACACGGACTGGTCCAGGCCGGTAAATAGTGTAATCACAGCACTATTATCGACGTAGCTAAACCCTAATTCTCTGTAAATGAATTTAAATGAAACATTTTGTTTGCTTTGCATATGCTAGTGCATGTTTTTCAGCTCATCGTTCAAATGGGGACAAAAACTGGACGCGTTAATCAAAAGCGTTAAAGGATATACGCGCATTTAGCACCGCTTTCATAAACGTACAGAGAGCAAGAAGTACACGGAACGTTCTCATAGACTCTTTACACAAACTGTAATGTACTGTACTTTTTTTTTTTACTAAAAACAGTTTTCGGCCAAAAAATGTATTATCCGATGTGTTCGATTTTTATAAGACTTTCTTCCGAATATACATACGGGCTATTCCATATGAAATCGATCAGTAAAAAACCTCGCATTTTTTATACTCTAATTTTCCCCCTATTTATACAAGGTGCTGAGGAGAGTGCATTTGCAAAAATATACTATCGAAAGTCAATCGGTTTCGTACCATTGAGCTACAAATTTAGCGTCTTTTAGAAAAACAAGCCTCTTTCAGCGCTCAGAACTCTGGAACCATTTACTGCAGAACATTGAAAGAGAGCTCATTTTCAAGCTGACATTTGGTAGGTCATGATAGGCTAAGAAGTAATCCTTATTTTTATTATATATAGAGAGACAGATAATCTGATTTTACTTACTTTTAGGATTTTTGCCCATTTGTAAAAATGTAAAAAATATTGAGAAAAAACCTTGCATTATTAAGAGGGATTCGGTATTGTTTGCTTAGTGTCACGGCAATAAGTTTCGGGGATATTAAATAAAATATTTTCACACGCCTAGACTTCAAAGGTACAACACATCACACACTGGCCGAGAGATGAAGATAAGCGAGCGGTGGGCGTCATTTTACTCCTGTGTTTATGAAAACCTGTGATAAAGCTACCCCAGCTATGCGCTGCTAGCGAAACATCACGTGTTTATGTCTCCTGGCCTTGCTTGCCTAGGCTAGCTCCCGCCTCACAGTCAACTGGTTAGTTCACGCGCGTACTATTTATTTTCTTTATTTGATTTTTCAATACTTTCTTATTAACGTTGCACCAGTAAAAATATGTGTTTATTTGTACTTTAAATACGGAATCTAACTATATATTTAAAAAAAAAATTTTCCTTGGCAAAGATGTCTTAATTAAGAAAAATCTAAATTTCTTCATTTCCATAAAAAGTAAGAAAAACTGTTTACATGTCAATATAAACTTTAACTTTCCAGCATCAAAATAAACCATGATTTTGATCATTGGGTGAAAGGGTTTCGGAGCCACAACAGTTTAAAGTTGCTAATTTTATGAAAATACGATAAGTTAAAATATTTTAAATTTAAAAACTATGAAGTTCTGATGCCTCAAACTTTGCACACAGCATTGTATCATAGTTGTCTACGGACTGAAAAAGTTTCATTGTATTTAAAAATTGCAAGGTCAATTTTCTCTATATTTCGGTCGATTTGAGATGGAATAGCCCATACTGTAAACCGTATCAACTTACAATTTAAAACCATCACTCATCTTGAGTGCGCCTAAATTCATTACTTCGTAGTTGGAACTGATTAATGTTTTTCTGTCTCTGTCACAAATCTCCTTCAAAAGCCGGCAGCTATGTCTGTCGACTGCGCCACTAACTTCCTAACAATTCCATTCCTGTTTCACTTGGAATTAAGTAGACTGCACACAAGGCAGCAGAGAATCTGAACTACTTTCAGAATTAAATTCAGCTTGTGGCAGATCTTAATAAGAGGAGGTTGTAAATATTTTGACTGAGTTGCATCGCAGTGTTAGAACAAACTTGGTTCAGGAATCAAGCTGAACAGGAGGCAGACGTCAGAGGAATAAATCTGATTATGACTTAGTCGTTCATGTAGACCAGGCATCGGCAAAAATGTCATCGTGATAACTAGCAGGACCACACAGAAATTGGAGAATTCTGCAATATCCGTTTACAATTTAAGAGCTAACATTGCTTATGATTTTCAACCAGATAATTTTCTTCTAACCATTGAATATTTCCTTCATTAATATATCATCATTATCAAAATTTGATAGATATTATTTTAATGTACCGTAGAACATATGATATTTCCATGCAGATATTCTGCGTCATCATACGATGAAAGAGTTCTGGAACGGAGAAAAATTCTCTCCGGCGCCGGGATTTGAACCTGATACCCAACCCGGGGTGGGTATTCTGTGTGGCTTAGTGGATAAAGCATCAGCACGTAGAGCTGAAAACCCGGGTTCAAATCCCGGCGCCGGAGATAATTTTTCTCCGTTCCATTACTCTTTCATCGTATGATGGCGCAGAATATCTGCATGGAAATATCATATGTACTTCGGTACATTGAAATAATATATATGATATGAGTAAATCACTTCGTGATTTAAGACGGCGCTTATTCCGTCGGATCCCGGCCAACTAGTCACTCATAACGAGTGCACCTCAGCACATGTGTGGACTTCGGTCCTACGTTCATAGACATCTATGACGTAGTGCAGAGGGCGGCCACTAGAGTGAACCCAAGAGTTGGAACTTAAACTGAGACGATTCTGTCCGACGCCGGGGTGGGTATCCGGTGTGGCTTAGTGGATAAAGCATCAGCACGTAGAGCTGAAAACCCGGGTTCAAATCCCGTCGCCGGAGAGAATTTTTCTCCGTTCCCTTACTCTTTCATCTTAAAATTTGATAGGCCTACATGGCTGTCGTAATATTCTCTTACATAAAAGCAGCAGTTCAAGGGCACTGTTGTAATTTTAGCTGAAGCTACACAAACTGCGCTCTTACATTAGTCCACGGTGTACAGCAATAGCTAGCAATTTGCAGAATATTTCTTCACCTAAACTGTAGCTGGATGTTTATTAAGAAAAACGTGAATTATCTTAATGAGCAGCTACTTTACATTAGCTGGCTGCTTCTCTCGGAAAATAATTAATTTAAGGATGCTGTAAAATAATTAAAATATTCCTTTTGATTTGTTTATATACCATCCGAATAGAGGAGTTGCTTTTTTATGCCTTTACAGAATGCGAGATTAAAAGGCAGGAGAATCAGCGTATATATACCGGGACATCATTTTATTTTTACTTCAATTTTATTGTACCTGAGTTTTTTAATGTACTTCACTCCCACCCCTTCTACTAATGAAGTTCAATCGTCCTCCACACAGAACCAAGGCCGCATATCATAAAGTCATAGTAGCCTTACGGTCATAGTAAACAGTATGTTCCAAAAATATGTTCGCGTTTTCCAGTGACGAAAGAGCTTTCAATATTGAATCATTTTCGCACAGGTACTGTTGTCCATTTGCCTACGTCGTATCCCGGTTTCCCCCATCAGCTTTTATTCGCCAGCTAGTGGCTGGGCTGTCTTAGCTCTTTCCTGAGAACATTAATTTCTGTTAAGAATTGGACGTCTACGTAATATTATACAACTGTTTAAAATATCTTAAATGAAAGTTCCTCGTTATGTAATTAACTGTCACGTGATTTCCTCCCTTTCTACAACCCTACGACATAACCACTTGGACGGACAGTAGATAGCATGTCTAAGTAATTTTATATTTTCGGATCGGGCAGGAGTGAAGATTAAATTTACAGTACGTAAGGTACTCTTTTATAGAGTAGGTACAGAATTATTTCAACAGTTACTAGTACGAAGGACGAAACTGGTAATTGGGATTAGGTACAATAGTCTATAGTGCGATAATATGCACATTAGAACTGAAGCCTGTATCGAAATGAACGGCCACCATTTAAAAAAAATGTGTTTAAATATCCATATTATGATTATTTTTCAATTTAACTTCATTCTCTATATTGTACGCTAATTTGCTGTAAACAGTATAATATACACTGCATAATGAATACGTCCGCATGGACAGCTCAGTTCGTGAGTAAAAACACTTATTGTTAATACTGTACTGTATTTTGATTAAACAAAAACCTAATGAAAATGATCAAACTCAAAAGCGCAATATTTCCTAGTTTACGTAAATGGATGAACTACTTTTTTTCCCTCCTATACCTAGTAAAGTGATTTGTTTTTATGTCACGCTAGTATCATCGAACTCGAGTCGTGGAAGGGGGTAGTAAACGGCGTTGATCCAGAGGTATAGGTAAGTTAATATTAAAAATGTCAGTAAAAAATAAAATGATGTCCCTGAATTTGTTGATGAGAAATATTTCATTTTCTTTTACTTCATAACTTAAATTATCAATTATTGAAATAGATTGAAAACATAAATACAGCAGAAAAATTCGTAGGCATTTTAAATATAAAGGCATTTAAAGTTTACTGACTTATATTCTGTTACATGAGACAATTGAAGTAATCTTCTTCAGGCAATGCTGTATATTTAAGGAACTTGAATATTATGTCTAGTCTTTTATGTGCAAGACATGCCATGTTTTTTATTCTCTCCTTTAGGAAAGATTTGAAGCACTCCTGTTTCTGTTTTATTATAATAAAAATCTCCGAAACATGCAATACTTCAAGATTTTCTTGTAAATTCTTCCACTAACTTTGTAGAATTTTTCCTCTATGGAAATGTTTCCTCTTTTTTGTTCTATGAAAAACTTGAAGAAATGTTGTATAGATTGTTTTTAAAAAATCTCGATTTCGCCAGCGATGTTATACTCAAAGTTTCGAGATATCTTCACAGTCTACTATATACAGTCACGAAGCTTGAGTTTTGAGGGTGCTAGAAACAATAGATTGTGACTGTACTATGTTGCATTGCCTGTAATGAGACGATATTAACGATCCTAGTGGTCAGCAACTATCTAATGTTTGCATATTTACTATGTATTGAGCTTCGCGACTGTATATACTAGACTGTGATATCTTCTCGATGTTGTTATATGAAATTCTTGAATATTTTTCCGTTTTGTTACTGAGAAGACTTAAAGAAAATTCGTATGTATCGGTTTATGAATCACTTGAAAAAAAAATGAGTGTATTCCTCTTTTGTTACCATGATGATTTGACAGTTCCTTTTACTTATATTGTTGCATAAAAGACGTCAAAAGCTCATGTCTGTTTTTGCGAGAAATAATTTGGAAACGCTGTATCTTTTGTTAGGACGAGTAATTTTCAAGCGTTTTTATCTGTGTATTAAAGGCTTGAATGCATGTCTGTTTTATTTGATACACTTGAACTCTTGTGCTTTTTCTTAGACAAAACACGTTAAGAATTTGACTCGTGTGTTCACTTCTGTGCTTGTTGCAATCCCTCATTTATTAATCACAATTACGGCACAATAGTAAGCGACCTCTATGTGTGCAGGTCAGTAGCACGAATGGACAATATGCTGAGTTACTGATTGGTTAGCAGCACCACATTAAAAAGTGATTACCGATATTTTTAGCATACGATGTATTTGCAAAAGGTCAAAGGGAATTTGCAGTTGAAAATCTGAAAATACAGGCAGGAGAATCATGTGACACTCACGCAATGTGGAATGAAGGCTCACGCACAAGGGAAGTGGTTCATAAACGTTTACTACAGTAAGCACTAACAAATCTTGTTTATTGATAAACTAGTTTTCTGGATTGTGTTTCATATAACTAGTAAAGTTAAATAAATAATTGCTATAGTAAATTTCATCCTACTGTATGTACTAAACTCTGTTTTATGTAAAAATAATTACTACAGTAACTACTAAGAGAAACTCTGATTTACTTCAGTTTTTTACTAAGGCAAAGAAGGTGTGTGATATGTTTTAATATGACTGTTACTCTTTTACTACGTCATACTACTTTCGACTAATAAAACGGTAGCCTACGAAAGCACGTGTTTCAACCAATCATGACTGTTTATCGCTACAATTTTATCACTTCCCTAGCATTTATTTGTTTTTATCACTTCCCTAGAATTTGTTTCTTTGTTTGCCAACATTTAAAACTGCAAATTCTTTACGGTACTATAAAACATGCTTTGCGATCGTCATTTGCTTCCCACATAGGTAGTCAACTGAAAATGGCAGCTCTATTCAAATGTTTTGGTGAAGCTAACATTAGTGAAATAGAATTTAGTAATTCAATTAATACCTAATTTATTGTATTAGAATACTTTACTTCTTGTAATCTGTATGTACAGGGACATCATTTTATTTTTTACTTCAATTTTTATTGTACCTGAGTTTTTGAATGTACTTCACTCCCACCCCGTTCTAACTGTCCTCCAGACAGAATCAAGGCTGCATATAGTAAACAGCACTGCGTTAGTGAGTATAGTACGTTCCAGAAATATGTTCGCGTTTTCCAGTGACGAAAGAGCTTTCAATATTGAATCATATTTTCGCATAGGTACTGTCCGTTTGCCTATATCGCATCCCGATTTCCCCCACCTGCCTCTGCTCGCCCCTCTGTAAAAGCTGGGCTGTCTTAGCTCTTTTCTGAAAACATTAATTTCTGTTAGGAATTGGACGTTTACGTAATATCATACAACTGTTTAAAATAACTTAAATAAAAGGGCCTTGTTAAGTAATTAACTGTCACGTGATTTCCCCCCTTTCTACAATCCTGCGACATGACCACTTGGACGGACAGTAGATAGCATGTCTCAGTAATTTTATCTGTGCGGGTCGGGCAGAAGTGAAGATTGAATTTACAGTACGTAAGGTAGTCTTTTATGGAGTAGGTACAGAATTATTTCAACATGAGTTACTAGTACGAAGGACGAAACTGGCAAATGGAATTATATGCAATAGTCTATAGTGCGGTAATATGCACAAAAGAACTGAAGTCTGTATCAAAAGGAACGGCCACCATTTTAAAAAATGTGTTTAAATATCCATATTATGATTATTTTTCAATTTAACTTCATTCTCTATATTGTACGCTAATGTGCTGTAGACAGTATAATATACACTGCATAATGAATACGTCCACATGGACAGCTTAGTTCGTGAGTAAAAACACGCATTGTTGATACAGTATTGCATTTTGATTAAACAAAACCTAATGAAAATTATCAAACTCAAAATCGCGATATTTCCTAGTTTTCGTAAATGGCTGAAGTACTTTTCTTCCCGCCTATACCTAGCAAAGTTATTTGTTTGTGTTTTACGCCAGTATCATCGAACTCCAGTCGTGGAAGGGGGTAGCGAACGGTGTTTCCAGTTCTCTTAAGGTATAGCCAGGTTAATATTAAAAATGTTAGTAAAAATAAAATGACGTCCCTGTACTTTCTTCTGTTTTTATCAATTCCCTACCATTTGTTTCTTTGTTTTTGCCAACATTTTTAAACTGCAAATTCTTTGCGGTGTTATGAAACATGCTTTGCGATCGTCATTTGTTTCCCACATAGATAGTCAATTGAAAATGGCAGCTCGGTTCAAACGTTTTGGTGAAGCTAACATTAGTGATATGGAACTTAGTGAGTCAATTAATACCTATTGTATTGTATTAGAGGACTTTATTTCTTCTAATCTTTATGTACTCTCTTCTAATCGTGTAATAGTCAATTAAATCTCACTCGATTCTCGATTTTCTCTAGATCAATGAAAATCTCTAGTGAGATTACTGTAGATGTTTTCATTTGGTTAAGTGCTAATGTTTTTTACTGAACTCCGAAACTGTGTAAAATTAATTACTATACTGCATAATATCTGAGTAAAAGAAATGGCTGAAAGTAGCAAAAAATGTTCTCAGAATCAAGTGACAGTGACGATATGGATTATAGAGGACAAAGAGGATTTAGCCCGAGGACAGAGTTTCTTATATTTGAAAATACTTATGAATTGAATGAACATTTCAGGTTAAATTTTCAGGAATTTCAAATGATACTAGAAAAGACTGTTCCATACCTTCAGCGTGAACAATAGCCATAACATATTTACATGTCATCTACTGTGGTATACTAGAGTAATAATTACTTGTCTTTTTCTCCCACGAATCTCGACGTGGTCAGGGATTCACAGAAAGTACTAAAATTAATGCAGGCGACATTAATTCTCAACATAATATCTGTGACAATGAAGAAAGTTAAGAATTTGAGAATCTATTGTGTTTTTGAGTTTGAAGTGATGAATAGGCCCCGGATGTTTATGTAATATGAAAGTGCCAAATATGTACATAAAAATGTAAATATCGGGGAAATATGTAATTAAATATGTAGTATTAATAAAATGTGTAATTTAAAATCGCTATTTATTAATGCATTAAAGTCACAAAAATGTCGTCACAATTTAACTGGTCAGTTGAAGTGGGAGAATATATCCTGGAAAGTGACTTGCCATTTCCACCCCATTGTATAGTTTGCAAATGCAACTTGTCTCTGCCGTAATTCATGGTTTTTTTTTTTCTTGAGCCTTAAGATTTCTTAGAAGAATATTTCTCTGTGACACACATAATGGCATTTTGATTTGCCTGACACCCGACTCAATCCCCTCATAATAGCCTACTTTACGCTACTGAATAGTGTCACCCTTCTCGTAATTGCACATTTGTGCGCAATTCTCATATTATTATTAACAGCCTACTTTCAATTTGTAACATAGTTAAATGACCGGCGCACCTGACCATCCCTGATTCTGAGAAACCATTAGGGGAAGTGCATAGAGTTGAGGCACTCCGAACTACTATGTTTTACAGACAAAGAGTTGGAATGCCTAGTTTTATGTTTGTTTTTTTTATTTATTAAAGAACTGTTGCCTTAAACTAGCTTTAGAAATTGAAGTATTTTCTATAGTTCTGAACAAAAAATAATGACGTCAGTTTCCGAGCTCTCACTCTTTACCAGCGTCGAGTACTAGTGCGAACAAAAAGCGGCCCTCCAATCGGAGTAATGGGACAGGGACGTTAAGACAATTGTCCAAGTATAGGCTATATGAAAAAAATTCAATAATTTTATTCTGAAAAATAAAAAGAAT
This sequence comes from Periplaneta americana, assembly GCF_040183065.1. Taxonomy (NCBI): domain Eukaryota; kingdom Metazoa; phylum Arthropoda; class Insecta; order Blattodea; family Blattidae; genus Periplaneta; species Periplaneta americana. The sequence goes on from NC_091117.1 coordinate 227,789,487, forward strand.
TTAATAAAAAAATAAAAACTCAATAATTGCCTAGATATGTATAAAAATATTACATTCTTTACATAATATGTAAAATATGTAATATTATTAAGAATATGTAAAAGTACTTGAAGCAAGTAGAGCGATCGGTTTGGAAGTAAATCCCGAAAAGACAAAGTATATGATTATGTCTCGTGACCAGAATATTGTACGAAATGGAAATATAAAAATTGGAGATTTATACTTCGAAGAGGTGGAAAAATTCAAATATCTTGGAGCAACAGTAACAAATATAAATGACACTCGGGAGGAAATTAAACGCAGAATAAATATGGAAAATGCCTGTTATTATTCGGTTGAGAAGCTCTTATCATCCAGTCTGCTGTCAAAAATCTGAAAGTTAGAATTTATAAAACAGTTATATTACCGGTTCTTCTGTATGGTTGTGAAACTTGGACTCTCACTCTGAGACAGGAACATAGGTTAAGGGTGTTTGAGAATAAGGTGCTAAGGAAAATATTTGGGGCTAAGCGGGATGAAGTTACAGGAGAATGGAGAAAGTTACACAACACAGAACTGCACGCATTGTATTCTTCACCTGACATAATTAGGAACATTAAATCCAGACGTTTGAGATGGGCAGGGCATGTAGCACGTATGGGTGAATCCAGAAATGCATATAGAGTGTTAGTTGGGAGACCGGAGGGAAAAAGACCTTTAGGGAGGCCGAGACGTAGATGGGAGGATAATATTAAAATGGATTTGAGGGAGGTGGGGTATGATGATAGAGACTGGATTAATCTTGCACAGGATAGGGACCGCTGGCGGGCTTATGTGAGGGCGGCAATGAACCTTCGGGTTCCTTAAAAGCCATTTGTAAGTAAGTAAGTATATAAAATGAAACTCAACTATAACCAAGAAACGATAAAAAAATCTGTTCCTCCATTCACTGTTTGAGTCGGATAAGAAACTTCTTGCCCCAGCAACTAAAACTTACCCTAGTGCAAACCCTAGTAATGCCGCACTTCGATTATTGTGACGTTTTGTTAAGTGATCTAAGTTCTGAACTGTCAGTCAAGTTACAGCGAGCTCAGAATATGTGCGTCAGATACGTGTGCAACATCCGACGATATGATCACATATCACCGTCCTTCGCAAGTCTTTCGTGGCTGCGACTTAAAGAACGCAGAACTTTACACTCTTTGTCTTTACTCTTTCGAATTCTGCACACCTTAACACCAAATTACCTTTCGTCTCGTTTCTCTTATCTATACTCTAACCACGACGTAAATACCAGATCACTTATCTGTGGCACGCTAAGTATACCTCTTCATAGAACATCTTGTTATTCATCATCTTTTACAGTATCCACCTCGCGTCAATGGAATTCCTTGTCACAAAGTATTAGGGGCTGCAAGGCAATAAACACCTTTAAGAACAGCTTAAAAGATAACCTTATTAGCATTTCACTCCAATCATACTGACTTATACTATCATTGTCTACATTGTTACTCCTTCCTTTAGGCATGCATCCTGATAGTGCTGTATTTTAAAAATTGTCTCATAATAATCTCTTTCTATTATCTAATATTATTTGAAATATATTAACATTCTATGTATTTTAGCTTAATTCTGCTACATAGTTTGTATTTCAGTGTTTAATTAATAGTTCATAGTATTTTGTTGTTTAATTCGTAAATGACTCTTGTATACATGTAGCTCTTATCTAAATCAAATTGTTGAATTCTTTGTAAGTTCATGCATATGTATATACACTTTTTGCTGGTTGAGTGGAAGAGAAGGCCTTACGGCCTTAACTCTGCCAGCTAAAATAAATCTTTATTATTATTATTATTATTATTATTATTATTATTATTATTATTATTATTATTATTATTATAACCACAAATCGCCGACATCTGTCATTTTCAGTAGTCTGTACGTAAAGGAATGCAATATGTAATTACATAAGAATCCGGTCTCCAGTGATGAAGAACGGAGAAAATCTATGTTGCACTTTCTGGCCAAAACTGTAAAGAACTCCGCGCAGAGATTCCTGTACAACGAAATCCTCGCATCATTGTGTATGCCGTCGACAATGACGTCACGGCAGATGATCTGATTCCATGCATTGATGAACTGAATCCTGCGTCGGAAATAGTGAAACTGAACAGAAAGAATGCAACTAAATACATCCATGAAGCAGGAAATGAGCAATCACGATTTGCAGTGATTGAGTTATCCAGTTTATAATGCACAGTGGAAAATTATGTCGGCCTCAACAGGTGTTCACTTGTTCAGTGCGATTTGGACACAGAGCATAATCCTATACTGGGTGTTCATTTCAAAGTGTGTCATGACGTCACTGTTCTTGGATCACCAATTTGAAGCGAGTTTCAGTTTATATGTTAGAGAAGTTGCCTATTATTTAAGGCGTTCTTCAATATGAACTTGAGAACGTGTACGGTATAACTTGAACGTCGTAGCAACAGATGGCGGTCTGTACGGTCTGTGTGCTACCATAACCTCTTTCGAACTATGTTCTGCGCCGGCAAGTCGTACGCAGGGTATTTGTTATCATCGGTTGCGTACGGTAACATTCCACAACACAAATCAAATGCTCCGTGTCCATGTTGACCGTCGAAGTTAATGTCAACAAATACGTAAGTAATCGTCTTAACCCTCCCCCCATATCCCGACAGTACGTATTTCCAAACAGTTCACATTCCTGCCACTACCGGCGTTACCGTACGTATCGGCACGTACTCTTCAGAATGAACGCCGTACTTGCTAGCCAACTTCTCTGCCTCTTAGATTATACACCTGAGCTGCGGAAGTGTAGGAAGATTGAATTCTCTAGGCTCATCAGCTAGCCACATGACGGCATACAGCGAGCCAAGACACATTTTGAACTGAACACCCAGTATGTTGTGCTGTAAAGGACTTTCAAGCAACAGACGTCACACAAAGTTTAATGAAACAAAAAGTAGTGATCCAGCCATGTCAAGCTACAAACGGCCAAACGGAACACAAGTAGAACTCGTCGAACTCTGATTCGAGTCTTGAAAACCACACCTACACTTGCTGATCGATATGTTTACTGTACTCAACGCTGTGTGTCCTGTAGCGTTTTGGAGGACAGGTTTTTTTCTATTTTACTTGGTTTATTTAACGACGCTGTATCAACTACGTGGTTATTTAGCTTCGATGGGATTGGTGATAGCGGGATATTTGGCGAGATGAGGTCGAGGATTCGTCATAAATTACCTGACATCTGCCTTATGGTTGGAGAAAACCTCGAAAAAAAACCCAACCAGGTAATCAGCGCAAGCGGGAATCGAACCCGCGTTCGAACGCAACTCCGGATCGGCACAAAGCGCCTTACCGACTGAGCGACGCCGGTGGCTGTGTAGGACAAGTAAAGTTAACATTTTGACATAATAAATTATTTTTAAAATAGGCCTATATCACAACACCACATCGTCGAATATCATACAATATCTGTTTATAAAACAATTCAAAATAAACTAGATATAAATGGAATAAACAAGCAAAGGTATTTTTCCATAGAGCTATTTAGTTTTCTCAGTGTTCCAAGCAATCGCTTAGCTTGGCTAGATAATAGGTTCTGTTTTTCACTTGAGAAATCTCCTTGGAAAGAGACGTGTTTGTTATGTTCGATTAAATTTCCAGAGAGAAGTTACCCGTCTACAAAACGACATTAGCTAATTTTGTTGGCGTATAAAAGCAACTTTGTGAATATTATACCAAAATCTACCAAATTTCGCTATGAAAATTGCATCGATGTTTGGCTCCATCTACATAATATGCAAACAGATAATTTTTCCAAGTGTCTCAAACGTCTGGATTTAATGTTCCTAATTATGTCAGGTGAAGAATACAATGAGTGCAGTTCTGTGTTGTGTAACTTTCTCCATTCTCCTCTAACTTCATCCCTCTTAGCCCCAAATATTTTCCTAAGCACCTTATTTTTTTTTTTTTTTTATTTTTTTTATTATTGAGAAATATTACATATTATGATTTTACCTTACAAACTTAACAAAGTAATAATTCAAGGATGAAATGAGGTTGGACACAAATAAACTTCACTTTATGTCGGTCACTTTTCATGATCTCTGAGTGGTTGCCGAGAAAAGCTGTCCTACTTAAAACTCACAATAATACCACACGCTCTAAGAAATGTCAGACTTCACAGATGTTCCTTACATTAAACAATATCAATCACTATAAAGCGTACAAAAATATACAAATAAAAAGAACAGTGCTGCAGTTATTCATCCTACCCAGACAAAAGCAAGGTGAACTCACAACTCTCCACCAATTCACGTTTAAAACACGACACAACAAACACACCTCCAACCCCTGTCCCAGAAATACTCAAATGAACAGACATTGATGAGGAACAGCTTAGACTATTTAGACTTTTTTTTTTTTTTTTTTTTTTTTTTTTAAACTACCTATTAATAACACACTGAATCTTATATCTTAAATTTGGTTTTAAATGCTCGTGATGACCTCTTAAAAATGTCAGAAGACCTTGCAGTGATGGAGTGGTACTTCTCATGCAATATTGAATATATCCCATCGTGAGCCATGTAGATGTATATGAATGTGCAGCTGAAGGTAATTCCATCTCTAGGAGGATGCGCAATATATCATTAGGATTGTCAATCCGATGTATTCTCTGCAGATGTCGTCTCAGCCATGTCCACATTTGTGTAACTTGAGCATTGCAATTAGTTAACCTATGTCTTACCGTATCTATTTGTCCACATCTCTTGCATAATGGAGACAGAACCATATTACACATGTACTTTTTATGTTCAGTAGGTACAATTTCATTAACTACTTCATATGTAGTCACCTTCCATTCACTTGGAACGTTAGACCACTTAAAACATGTCCAAATACGTAACCAGTTTTTGTTTGGAAATTTTTGTTGTATGTATGGAATTTCATACAATGACTGATGAAGACAGTGATATATCTCTTTGGTGTTTATACGGGTTATATCAGAGGTAACAGTAGTAGGAAGAGACTCCATCAAGTTGATAGTTTTACGAAAGTGTCTACCTATTGTTCCGCGACAAGAAGTAGATAGCTGGAAGAACTGTCTCCAAAAAACTACATCTTGTGGATGACCAATACCATTTTTAGCTAATATTATGGTTTTCATTAACAGGGAATGACATTTTATGCTTACAAATATTAAATTCAGGCCGCCTTCTGTAATTTTCCGTCTCAACTGCGGGCGTGCAACACAGAATGGGTATCCTCGCCAGACATAGTATCCGATTAACTGTTCAATTTTCTGAGATACCTTGTCCGGCATTGGTAATACTTGAGCAAGGTACCACAATTTCGAGAGTGCAAACGTATTAACATGCCATACTTTTTGTAATAGGTTTAGGTTCCTACTTAGATGCTGATGTAATGTCCCACGCAGTTTATTTAACGTAGACTGCCAATTATTCTCTATTATATCATCAAGTCGAGGAGAAAAAATAATTCCTAAGATGCGGGCTTCAAAACGAACTGGTATGTGTGCGATTGAAATTTCTGGGTTCCATTCACCAAGGGGTAATAGAGCTGATTTCTTATAATTAACTCTAGCATTTGTTGCGTTACAATAAAGTGTGAGAATATCCACCAGGTTGCCAAGTTGACTTTCATTCCTACATATGACAGAAATATCATCAGCATAAGCTTGTACTGTTGGTATACCCAAAGGATTAGGCATGAGGGTCAAATGTCTATCAATCATCCGAAGTAATGGTTCCAAACAAAGTGTAAATAATATCATTGAAAGTGGACATCCTTGTCGAACTGATTTCTGTATCGGTATAGGTTTTGTAAAATATCCATTGATTTGTATACGAGAATGGGCATTTCTATATAATCTCTGGATGGAATCTGCAATTAGTCGAGGAAACCTAAATTGTTCAAGAACTGTGAACAGGTATTCTTGGCTAACCCTATCAAATGTTTTTTCCATGTCGATATTTAAAATAGCAACTTTCTGCATGGGCATTTCACTACTTTGGATGATAGTGTCTCTTATTGATATCAGATTATTGATTATAGTTCTTCCTGGCACTGAACAGGTTTGTCCGGGCGCTATAAGATGATCCATGCAAGGTCGAATTCTATTTGCTAATATTTTCATAAATAATTTGTAGTCAGTGTTGAGCAGAGTGATAGGTCGGTAATCTGTAATCATCTGCGGTTTCGGGATTTTAGGGATTAGCACAATTATTCCTTCATTAAATCCTACACACTCAACAGAAGTTTTAAAAATTTCATTCATTACATTTATTAGAGGTCGCTTAATATATGCCCAGCATTTTTTGTAAAAATTATAGTCTATACCATCTGGTCCAGGAGATGATTTGGAGCTAGCTGTCAAAATTGCTTCTTTCAATTCGGTTTCACTTATATCCTCTTCTAACCGCAGTTGATCGTCTGGAATAATTGTATTTTGAATATTGTTCAATACGATTTGCTGGTCGTCAGGTGAACAATTTTCTCTACAAAAGACGCTTGCAAAGTGTCTTTCAGCTTCTTTTAGACACTCTGTAGTTGAAGTGGTCCTCTCATTATTTTTTAATAACAAACTGCTCATAACTTTCGTTTGTCCTCGTTTCTTTTCGCATGCAATGTGAAATAATGCAGCTTTTTCTCCAGAAATTATCGATTCTGTGTGACATCTAACAGTGGAACCCTTTAATATGTCTTCCTGCAGTTTACAAAGTCTTATTGTCACAGTATTCATGTGTTTAGTAACGTCTTTCCCTTCGCACTGTTGCTGATACAGATCATAAATTACGTTATAATAGAACTGTAATTTGGATTTGCGATCTTTTGCTTTAATGATCCCTTGATTTCGAAAGAAAGATCTTATGGCTGGCTTATATATGTACATCCATTTTCTTAATTCAGTATGTTTCGATCTTTCTGCTCGAACACTCAACGTCTCCCACCATGAAGAAAACTCGTTCATAACTTCTTCATCACATATCAATTTAGAATTGAGTTTCCAGTAACTCCTTCCAATTTGTGGAGCATTATGAATTCTAGATAAAACCATCAATACACAATCGTGATCAGAGAAGGGTACAGGATGAACTTCTATCCGCCGTAGAAAGGTTTGCATTGTTCTATTAATATAAAATCGATCTATTCTTGATGATGAGTTGCCTTGATGAAAGGTGAATTGAACGTCATTACCTCTTAACTTCTCCCATACATCAATTAAATGCAAGTCATTTGTGAGACGGTCCAGTGCTAGAGACGGATGATATGTCCCTGTTTGGTCCTTGCAATGTAGGACACAATTAAAATCGCCTCCAATGATCAATTTCTCATATCTCTGACTTAAGTAATAGGGTACGTCGCGTGATATGAAATCTTCTCTTTCTTGTCGTCTGTTTGAACCGGAATGCAAGTACAGATTAATTAAAAGTGTGTTATCGCCCATTAATACAGTTGTAAGCCTCCCACTAGGGTGAATTTCACTCTGTTGTATTGTATAGCCTGCACGATAAATTATTGCTGTGCCTCTTTGCTCCTCTCCTATATTGCACACCGAACTATATCTAGCACCTAAAAAATCAAAATTATCAATATTTACTTCTTGTAGGAATAAAATATCGATGTCATTATCATAAATAAATTCTCGTAATAAATGCTGTTTACCTTGACTTCGTAGACAATTAATATTCAAGGTTGCGATGTTTTCAATTGTAGTCATCAATAGTAAAATTAAAATGAAACAAAAATGATCATATTTCATCGTGCTGATGTTCTGCTAAATAATATTTCAGGAGTATGTTATTTCCTGTATCGGACATCAATATCATTAATGTATAAAAGGAAGTCAACTCGGGAATCTCAGCTTCGTTAAATCTGGGATGTGTCCAAGGCGCTAGTATCACCTGTATTCGGTATTTGTAGATCGTCTTGGGGAACGGATTTCTCATCGGTGCTGTCCTTCTTACCTCCTTCTTTAGTGCGTCCATATATAGCGTATGGGTGAGGACGTTGGGTGGTCTTCATTTTATTGCTTGTATGAGTCGACAATAAGTTTTTTTTCCGGGGATGTAACACTAGGCCCCGAATCACGTCCTCTGAGGCGTGGGTCGCGTGGAAAGTCATGTTGTGTTTGTTTCAGTTTCTTAGAAGGAGTACCTACAGATCGTTCCTCTTGGTTGTTGCACTCTGTGTTTGATGATAATTCTCCAGGAGAATTGAGTGGTTGTACTATAGTAGGAACTGAAGTTGTTTCCATGCATTCGTCAGTTGTAGCTTGTCTTGTGGTGGGCTCCTGCTCGATCTCAGTATCGTGTGGCTGGTCTAGTTCGCCTAGTGTATGATGATCGGTTGTTGGTACTACTGATTTTGCCATCTCTGTCTCCGAGGATGTGTCGGTCTCTTCCTCTACAGTAGCTTCCATAATCATATCCACATTTTGTTGTTTGCTCTCGTCTATTATGACTTCTCCCTCGGTCACCCGTGTTGGCTCCCGTACATTAGATGTCCCTCCACGTACAACATCGCTTAACAAAAGCTTCCTTCCTGTAATGTTGACAGGCAGATTAAACTTTTTATTTGGACACTGTGATCGTAGATGTGATTCTTCGCCACATATATGACATAGCTGGGGTTGTCCTGGATAATGCAGGATGACAGCATAGCCGGCAATGACCAATTTGATCGGTATGTGTTTCTTGATCTCAATACGCACCGCTCGAACTCCATTATGTACGGGGTATTTGTATTGCGTACTCCAAACCTCGGGCCGGACGTGTCTAACAGCTCCGTATGGTGAAAGGGACTGGACTACTGTTTTATCGTCTATTTCTGGGGGTAAGTTAAATAGTCGGACTGTAACTTTGTTGACATCTGCACGCTGTAGGGCCACTTTAACTATAGTTCCGTTATCATATTGAAAGTTAACTGGATCTGTATATTTATTCAACAATCGATCATAATGAACAGCTGATACCAGTTTTATATATACTGACCTTTCCAGTGTGTTGAGCTGAATCATATCAATTTGGTCTTCTGTGATATGTAACGTTCCATCTATCCAATTATGGATTTCTAATGCCGACGGTCTCTGCGCTTCAGTTGTAAACACTATTTTCACTGTATTTTTCCTTTGAATGGTAGCCATTGATCTTGCACTTTATACTTAGGAAATATAAAAGGCGAAAAAATATATAATATATACTAAACTAAAGACACTACCGTATATGTCGGTGGTATATCCTATTAGTCTGAATTAAGTATAACTTTGTAAACAAGCTCACTACACTGCACTGCTCAGCGATGTGTTCACTACCAGCTCTACAGAGCAACTGTTCTCAAACACCCTTAACCTATGTTCCTCTCTCAAAGTGAGAGTCCAAGTTTCATAACCATACAGAACAACCAGTACTATAACTGTTTTATAAATTCTAACTTTCAGGTTTTTTGACAGCAGACATATTACTATCACTTTTACTATTTGGAGATATGAAATTCTAATAATAAAATACCTAATAGATTATCAAGGTTTTGGTACCTATTTATTAAAATACTTTTACAGTATTTTACTAGGAAATAGCGCATCTTTACAAAATCACGATTCTTTAATTACGGCACTATTATATTGGGAGTGCGATTTACACTACTGAAACACTGCAAACGGGTAAACGTGACAACATTGCCTGTTTGTTCGCGGCACAGCCATTAGTAACTCTTTGATTTGCCGACGTTGACTATTTAATTGGGGCTATGACGTCATTGTTAATATGTGATAATCTTGAACATAAAATATTGCTTGTCACGGAAGATCTTGGGACAAGCATTCATCTTGGGTAACTCTGTCGACAATGATGCGAGGAAAGAAATTGTATGATTTATGCTGGATACATAACATGGTCATCGATCATTTTAAATCAACCCGGTATTGTCGGAGTAATGAACAAAAATGTATTGACGTCGGTGTGTGAAACAAGGTGTTTCTTCCTCACATTCAGTGCTCGTGTGTAACAGGGAATTGCGCACCTTCTCATGTCGTTCAGTCAACTGTCCGAAAACAGGTTGGGGTTTCATCATAAATGACACCAATAAGGAGTCACTCTTCAGGCAAGTAAGCCAAGAGACATTGAGTACGATAGCCAGGTCATTCCTCATATAAAATATGCCTGGAAATAGGGGCTTTCTGTGACTGCTATAGTAATCCATAAACAAAACATTGGCAACAAGGACAGAATATTTCGACCTATTTCTTTATTAACAGTGCCGGTACATGGGAAGGTTGTTGAAAAACTATTCAAAGAATATTTTATTACTACTTTCGAGCCAACAAATGTCTCTGTGACCAAAAGTATTGATTACACAGATAAGATCAACAGATGATACAGTTTCCAATGTTGTCAGTCACGTAAGAAATAGATTTGCGCAAAGAAAATTCCTAATCTTGGTCTCGCTCTACGTAACTGGAGCATTCAACAATGCAGGTTGCCCTAAGATCCTATTTCAACTGCTCACGAAATCTATACAATCTAAGTACGTATTACTGTACTTAACAATAGAGGACGAAACAGCCTCAAGATTCCGTCGGTAGTCCGGATTTCTACATATACTTCGCACGAAAACATGACGACCTTCCCTCATCCCCTTCACCAGTTAAGTGCAGGCACGCGCAAGGGATAAATCCTTAGCCGAGTTGCCAATTCTTGAAGTCATTGTGATTTGCGAACGTTTTTCAAACTGTGTTCCGTGAAACCACGATTTTCAGCGAGACTATATTATCTTTGTAAATATACCTTAATTTGTAATTACTAAAACGAAATTGGTATAAAAATGAACAAACTTATTTTAAAAACGCTTTATATGTATATTTTCACTAACATGTTTTGCCTAAATAAACAAAAAAATGCAGACTTCTATAATAAGTGTTAAATTCTCATGTTATTGAAGTTCCAGAATTTTATACTTAATTAAGAATGTTGCGCCGGTAAAATTTTCTGAAACTGTGTTCATTGAATAGTTATAGAATTTATAGTACAAAAGAGTAAAGTTAGATTTTATCAGCTTCGCCTTGGGTGATAATTTCCACGAGCGCATAAAATCTGTTTACTCTAGTGTGCTATACAATATTTTATACATTACTGGTATGTAAATTTAATTTTAAATTGTAGGGCTTTTCTTTGCACTGTGTTGTTGGCGAAGAAGTTCATATACATTCATTTTACTATTGCTAATATGTTGGTTGTCATGTAGAGGGTGATTTAAAAACATTTAATTCACTGCTGTAAGTTAGAAAATTTTTAAGCACTGCTGTGAATAATGTCATTATTTAGGTTGCTAAGGACGGTGTTGCTGTTGGCGATATCTCTTTCGGGTACTGTTCACATACTGTTCGGCGAAGTAAATCACGTATAAAATAGTCTATCTTACCGAATTCTGTTTTAATTTGTTTATTTTCTCTTTAGTTGTTGAACCGTAATTCTTAATTTCTATGCCCATATATCCAACTCCGCCGGTTGCGTCCGATGTTAAGTGATTAAGATTTATACTTATTAAACTGCCTGAACTTTCGATTACTTTATGGATAGAATTTCTAACGTTAGACACAATTTTAACACTTTGTTTTCTTAGCTACGCTTCTCTGCAAATAAGATATTCTGTTTTCTGTGTTATTTGTTCTTGTGATGGTCCTGGATCTTCAGGTGTATCAGGAGGCCTGGCTGCGGATCATCTGCTCCAACACTCATTAATCATGGCCGGAATAAATTAGACATATTGAAGCGCACAACGGTATAAAACAACACGTCGACAAAGACACTAATGGGTGAAACCCAACAGGTAGAGGCAATGACTACTAGATTTGGCAATGCTGGGATCTATTGTATTTCTGCCACGCGGCTAGGAGTTGAGTAGAGGATGGGGGTTTATGAGGGATTACCAATTCCAAGAAAAGAGGCCGTCATGTTTCCGAGCCAAGTATTGCACTCTATGATGACCTACTTAAACAAATCCTACCTGAAAACTGCATACTAACGACGCCCTTCTGGCGACGGGTTGACAACGTCATTGACCTGACCGCAACGACCGACTCTGCACTGAACTTAATCTTCAAGTGGGAGGGCATAACGAACTGCACTTCGACCCTCTAACGACCAAAGCGATGTAGAATTCCATCCCACGACGGGAAATTAACGTAATGCCCAGATGTACGTATGTAGTATAATATGAAGTGGTTAACAAAGTCTGAGTCGCGACCCCTGGGGGTCGTGTAAAGTGCTGAGGGACATGAGATGATTTACAAAATAAAATAAAATGTTATTGTGATGTCTAGAAAATGTATGGATTAATAATAAAAATATTTTAATAACAAAAGAAACATTAATAATAACAAAAGTAGACAGCAAACACACATTCAAAGTATACAGAAAACACACAACAACAACACATACAAAACACATCCAACCACCCCACACAACACAAACAAGCTGCATTCCGAACAATGGTACACAGACTACTCAACATACCAATGAGCCAACAGGATTACAACGAAGAGCTAAACACAATCAAATACATAGCACAAGAAAACGTATACAACCCTAACATAATAGACAACATAATACGTAAGACAAAACATAATCACAAAAAACAGAAGAATACAACACAAACACAAGAACACAAAAAATACATCACACTAACATATGAAAACAAAAACACACACAAAATTGCAACCTCATTCAAGAAATTAAACTACAACATCGCATACAGTACAAATAACACTCTACAAAAACATCTCAACACACAAACAACACACACAAACAAATACAACCACACAGGCGTGTACAAACTCAAATGTAACACTTGCAACAACTTCTACATAGGACAGACAGGCAGATCATTTCAAACACGTTACAAAGAACACATCACAGCCATAACAACATTACAAAACACGTCCACATATGCAGAACATAACACAAATACCAACCACACCTACAGAGACATCAACACAGACATGGAAATACTGAACATCCAACCAAAAAGCCAGAAACTCAACACACTAGAACAATATGAAATATACAGACACACGAAAACACACCCCAACGATATTCTCAACACACAACTCAATTTCAAAAAAACACACTCTTTGACTATACACTACGAACGCACTCACACAGGAAACAAGAGGCGCCAAGACCAACAACGACCAGTTCCGAAGATGACCGAAAATAAGTCGAAACATGTTAACAAGGTACGTTAATATTTAACACAAGAAAGTTCTTATCAAACATATTCCTAAAATTTACTTATTAACAAACATTAATATTGTAGTTAGGAACGTAAACAGCGCGTTCAGTAGTTACAGAATAAAAAACAATTAGGGTAAGGTGGTACATTATGGATATAGGTACAATACGGATCAAGCTAAGATTAGCGTAATTTTCTACAAGACTATTGTTGGTAGACCTGTTTTGAGCAGTGCGTCAAGGAGGAGGATCCTTGCTGTGTTTATCGTGTGAGTTTCAGTACAGCTGTGCCTTTCATTGAAGCTCTACAATTTATTTTGCATAGCAAGGTAAATACTTGCACATGGAAGATATTCAATTTATAAAACTGCACAGTATTTAAGTTCCTGGTGTAGCTTCAAACATAGCAGAATCATTTTCCTTTTTATACAGTCTTATGATGCCATGAAATAGACGACTGTAGGTGCAAGTGCTGTCACCTATTGTTGCATTGCAACAATGAATGATCCCCATACATTTAACATTACTAAAGTACAATATGGATCAGTAGTCAAGGTACAATATGGATCAGTGGTCTAGCTACAATATGGATATAGCCTAGTAGTACAAATGGGATCGGGAGAAGTTAGACGATTATTTTTTGTTGTAATTATTTTGATATATAATCCTACGCGTATATTTTATATATTACAATTTTTTTTCGTTTTGTTGTTGATTTTAATATTTTTTCTTACATGTTCATGGGTAGATGTCAAGGGTAAAAACAGAACCTAAATGCAGACGAAAGTGGAAGCCATCGGTGATGAACACTGCAATTAAGAGCGTCATGGAAGGGTATTTGTTTATACGTGAGGCTTTCGAGTTACTTTTACTGCACTCCATAGAAAACTGAAGCTTGAAGAGCAGAGAGCTACTGGGTGAAAGCTTCGTTTAGGAGACGCAATAGTCTTGGTTTAACACCTCTTCAGGTGAGGCAAGCCGCATTTAACTTTGCAGAAGGAAGTCAGGTGAAACACCCATGGAATACGGAGAACACAGTTGCACGGATTGATTGGTTTCTCGCATTTCTAACGAGGCATTCAAATTCGAATGTAAGGGAACCCGAGTGTCTGTCACGTGCCAGAGCTCAAGGATTAAATAGGCAATCAGTTGCGCATTTTTTTCGGCAACTTGAAAGAAGTTACGGACCAATTTGAATTGTGTGACAAGCCTTATAATGTGTCCTTTATGGATGAGTGTGGTTTTCCACTTAATTACAAGCCTTCTAAGATAGAATATCAAAAGGGGAAATGAAAAGTTGTTGCTATTAACAACGCAGAAAGAGAGGAAAATGTAACCATCGTTGCATGTTGTAACACATCCGGTGGATTCATCCCTCCAATAGTCATTTTTGAAAGTGTTAGGAAACACCCAGAATTTCAGGACAGCTTGCCTCCAGGCTCGATAGTGGCAATGAGCGAGTCAGGGTACATAAATGAAAATCTCTTCTTGGCATGGTTGAATCACTTCAATATATACAAAACCCCAGACAGAGTCTTGATAGTTCTGGACAATCATTCAAGCTATGTGAGTTTGAAAGCCTTGGAATATTTTCAGATGAATGAGATGAATTTTTAGGGTTACCACCACATAGCACTCATGTCTTACAACCATTAGACAGAACATTGTTTAAGTCACTGAAGACCAAATACCATAAGAATGCAATTGAATGGATTCATCCAAATGAAAATCTGTCGAAGGAAAGATTCTGTCCCATATTCAACATGGCTTTGAACACACGGATTCCGTAGGTGCAACTGTTAAAAAGTTTTCAATGTACTGGGATATTCTCATTCAACGATGACATTGTTCCGGAGAAAAAATTTGAACGTGCAGTCACGTCTATATAATCAAATAATGATGCCGAAAATAATTGCCGAAAATAAAGCTGGTCATGCAACCGCTAGCACTAGTAGGCCCTAAACCTCTAGAGAGCCCTCAAGCAGACACACAAATGCGACCAAGCCTATATTTTCATAAACTAGATCATCCACCAAAACTAGTGGCAACTTCTCAAGTCATAAAAGTTGTTTTTCATCACCAGAGGATACAATAAAAAATGTGTTGCCTTTTCTACCTAAAAAGGAGTCGTGCCGAAAACGGAAACTGCAGACCTCTGGCCACCTTCCTTCCCCACAAAACATTGACACCATTCGTATTAAGATATGTGGCAATGAAATCACAAATAAAACCAAAATCAATGGTGAGAAGCCCAACAATGCTAAAAGGAAGTGTGTTGGTGTTATCAAGGGATCACCAAAAAGAAAAGATGTGTGTGGATTCTGTTTTCTCAATTATTACTGTCCGCAATCCATAAGGAAAGGAGACTGGATTTGTTGTCAAGGGTGCCAAATGTGGTATCATGAAATCTGTGTAGGTGGAAAAGGTAAAAAAAGTTTATTTGTGGCAAATGCCAGTGATTCTATACGTACTATGTAGCGATCCGAATTGTACCAACTGAGGTACATTATGGATCATTTTTTGTTAAATGTAATTTATTTTTCAGTGCTTAACTTAAGTGAAGTAATTTTGTTTAAACACTTGTATCATATCAGAAAATGTCCAAAGATTATATAAACATAAAATCATAATGCACAGACGTGTATGTTGGTTGGAACAATAAAATCTGTCTTTAGTGATCCATAATGTACCACCTTACCCTAATGTAAAAAGGGCCTGTTTTTTTCCTTCAGGAAGTGCCTTCTAAAATCTGTAGACTTTGTTCGACAGGCTGCATTCAACTGATATCAAATTCAAGTTTAAGGAGACTTTCCGCTTTTTTTTATGGCAGTCATAGACGAGAAACTTATTTCGCATAATGCGAAGTTGCAAATATTATCAAAAATGTAAGAGCTCCTTTTGCAAGCTCGAAGTATTTCTACATTCTTCTGAAAAAAAAAAGTGGTGTACGCTTTGCCAGAAAAAAGACATTATATTTTCAAAATTCCGTAAATAAGTACATAGTATTATCAGTCTTCCCTTAATATATTTTTTTCCATGTTGAATCTTTCGTACGGTTAAAAATTATATTTGGGGATCAGTCGCTTCTACGGGCGATTTGCTACAAAGTTCAACAAAGGGAGGGCTGGGAAAAGGGGTGGGTTTATAAACTGCAGGGAGGGCTGCATCATATAGGAATGGGATGAGTGTGGGAGAAAGGAGAGAATTACAGGAGGAATGTATGGCGTAATGTGAAGATGCGTTTAATTGATATCGAGAGGCAAGAGATTGAGCTCCAATGTTCGGAAAAGTCCTCACTGCATTTACAATCAGATCTCATGCTTAACTGGGGGTGGTGTGACTACATAAATTCTTGTAACAAAGGCAGCAGAGCAGGTTTAGCGTGGCTAAGATTGGGGGCATGGAAGGGTAATGAAATTGTCAACGAAGAAGGGGAGCGTCTTTGTCCGCTTTGCAAAGAAAAGGACTCCTACAAACATATTTTATTACAGCGTGTCGAATCGGAACATGTATGGAGAAAATATCTACCACCCTCGATGCTAAGTCAGAATAGGAGTTCCCTTGCATGTCTTGACCTCATGGGGAATAGAGAATGGGAACAAAAGACTGGATTGTTCCTCTTGAAGGCGATAAAAATTAGAACTCCAGCTGTTGAAGTTTGTGACGCGAAGTGAGGAAGGGATATTAGTATCCACCCAACTGTACACTTTTAGGTCTTTTAGGTTAGGTTATATTATTATAATGTGTTTTATTGTGCCATTTCCATTTTAATATGTGTGTTCTTTTAGAGAGTTGTTGGATGTAATCATAGGTGGGAGGGAACCTACAAAGGAGGACTTGTTTCGGATACAAAGCACGTACGGTCAGAAGACCCGTGCATTGGATTTTAGACAAAATTATGATAATATAAAATTTGTATGTATAATATTACTCAATAAATCCATCTATGTTATACTACTACTTTTAACACTTCAATATAAATAATTGGTTAAATGGGGATCTTACTCGTGTTAATTATGTAAGCATGTCCGGCTTACAGCTGTTTCGGTGCTACTTCACACCATCCTCAGAGCCTTCTGTGTCTCGGCGTCATCTCAACTTCGCTGCCTGATGTGTGGGTGCGTCCGTGTGATGAAAAGTTGTGTCAAATAGTGTTTGTGTTCTGAAATTGATCTGTGTGTTGAGTATTTGATTAGGATTAGTGAGATGATTTACAAAATAAAATAAAACACACCCTACGTATTACATAATACAAGGTGGTGAGCAAATTATATCAACTTTAAAAACATATTAAAACACTTTTTTAAAAATCTAACGTAGGCACATGATTGAATGACAAAATTGCATTTCATAAGAAATATGCATATTTAATAGCATTTTGTAATTGTCCAAAATAGATAATAGATTTGCGAACAGACTGTTATTGTGTGGGAATGTTAGACTATGTTGCTGCAGTGATGAATGTACGTATGTTCGTATAAAACTCGGAAGGGGGCATTTGTTTGCGAATGGGGAGCAGAATTAAATATCCATGTTTTCACAGGGTATACAGAAAGTGTTTGCGAAAAATCAATAAGTATTTATAAGGTCAGAGAATATTGTGGTATTTATGTCGTGGTTAGAGTACAGATAAGAGAAACGAGGTGTTGAGGTGTGCAGAATTCGAAAGAGTAAAGACAAAGAGTGTAAAGTTCTACGTTCTTTGAGTCGGGACCACGAAAGGCTTGCGAAGGACGGTGATATGTGATCATATCGTCGGATGTTGCACACGTATCTGATGCAAATATTCTGAGCTCGCTGTAACTTGACTGACAGTTCAGAACTTAGGTCACTTAACAAAACGTCACAATAATCGAAGTGCGGCATTACTAGGGTTTGTACTAGGGTAAGTTTTAGTTGCTGGGGCAAGAATTTTCTCAAGCGACTCAGAGTGAATGGAGGAAGAGATTTTTTATTGCTTTTTTAACTTAAAAATTCCAATTCGAAAAAGAAACCAAGATTTTTTACGACAGATGAATAGTAGCAACCAGTACAGAATACACACGAACGAAAAAACCCAGCGTGCTTTTTTCGTGTGTATAAAATGTGACGAGGTGTACGCAGAAAAATACAGTCTATGTACATTAATCTGTTTTTTTTTTTTCAAGCAAAACTTTTTACATCTCTCAAAACAGTTCAATTGTACAAAATAACAATCCCGAATATTAAATAACAATATATATATATATATATATCCTATATAAGAAATGAAGAAGGCATTGATTTCGAACAAATGAACGAAATAAATTATTACAACAAAATAGTTTTGAATAATGAGAAAGCAAAATTATAGCCTACGCTTTTTATGTCACAGTTTCGAAACTTTATTCTGGTGCATCCATTTCTCTCGGTATAATCTGACTTGCATTATTATTTTAGTTTGTAGTATGAATAATTCATTAGGAAATATCTGCAAGTCCTGTGCCTTATTTTATATTACACATCTACACAAAATTCATGACAATGAATTATGTCTTTAAGGCATTTTCCGACTCCATATTTAGCCGCTGTTTTCACCTCAAGGCAGTTCTTTCTCTCATTCTTCGTCATTACAGTAATTTATTAATTTTATTATGCATCATTCCTGACCTTGACTTGTTTCGTTGTTCATATTAATATGTATATTCACTCTAGTTGATTTTCTGTTTTCTTTTTCACATCCTTCCAATTTCATACTTATTTCTGGAGCCCCGATAACTCTTGGTGTTGCATTTCCTGACTCACGAAACAAAGAAGGTATTTCCAATACTATAAAACTTCATTACAGTTTTCATTCTAACTTAGTTCGTTTGCAGTATGCGGTTAAATGTACTTAAAAAGTTGATAAATTTTCGGTATTTAATTTTATAGGTTAAAATTATGTCTGACAAGTTTGATATCCTAAATGGCGAAATTCATTAACGTATTCTGTTTTTTATTTCGGCTTTAATAATTTTTTACTTTACTGGATCTCTGCTTAAAACGTTATGACTTCTTTTCTTGTAAAATTCTCGCAAGATAAGAGCCGTGGTGTATTGTATTGTATTGTATTGTATTGTATTTATTAACATTCCATGGTATTCATACATGCTTACAGCTAGAATATGGAACTTAATACTATTATAAAATTTTAATTTATAGTCACAGTCTAGATGAAATATATACAGACGAGATTTACAATATAGTCTACTAGTACAACACAAAATTTTAGTATCAATTTCATGAAGTCTTATTGAATGTCATGAATTCACCTACAGAATAGAAGGCGTGAGAAATTAGGTACTTCTTTAATTTTGCCCTAAATAATCTTGTGTTTTGAGTTTCATTTTTTATATCCATAGGGAGACTATTAAAAATTTTTACTGCCATATAACGCACTCATTTTTGATAGCACGATAGACTTGCCGATGGAGTATGAAAGTCATTTTTTGACGTGTATTTACGCTATGATGTGTTGAATTAGTTACAAAGTTTTCACGATTACATACGAGGAAGATTACAAATGAAAAGATATACTGACAAGCCATGGGCATTATTTGTAGTTTTTTTAAAATAGTCCTACACGATTCCCTAGATTTGGCACCTCTATTATTCTAATTACTATTTTTTGTAATAGAAATATACTGTTATTATCTGTGGAATTTCCCCAGAATATTATTCCAAAACTCATTACCGAGTGGAAGTATGCAAAGTATATTGTTTTTAAGGTATTGATATTTACTATCTTTTGCACAGATCTAATAGCAAAACAAGCTGAATTTAGTTTGGGTGTAATTTCTTTAATATGATTTTTCCAATTTAACACATTATCGATTTTTAAGCCAAGAAATTTGGTTTTTGTTGTTTGTAATAGGGATCTATTATTAATTATTGCGCTAGAAATTTGCGACGTTGAATTTGCACAGGGTTTAAATTGAATTATGTTAGTTTTGTTAGAATTTAATACTAATTTATTGACTTAGAACCAGTCACATACTTTGAAGAGAATTTCCTCTGTTGAAGATTGGAATGTGTTGGAGTTATTGGCTGTAATTACTATATTTGTGTCATCTGCAAATAATATGGGATGACCTACATCTTTTATTAGGGGGGCAAGATCATTTATAAACACTAGAAAAAGTAGGGGACCTAATATTGACCCTTGCGGAATTCCATTATTAATAGTTCCCCATGTCGATGCAGATTTCATAATTGTATTGATTTCAACTTTCTGTTTCCTATCTATGAGATATGAGTGAAACCATTGGTGTTCAACACCTTTAATTCCATGATAATCTTATTTATCTAGTTTATCTGGCGGAACGAGGCACTAATAGGTTTTTTTTTTTAAATAAAGAAAATTGTAAAATTTAAATTACTTGTTTCAGATATTAATGAGTTGCGGCAGGGATGCCAACTCTTGATAAAATTTCGCCGCACAATTGAGCCTTACAATTCGCTAGATGTTACTATGAGAAAGGAATATTAATGTTAATCTGCAAAGTTGCAGTTGGATGTAAAATTAATGGTAAGAATAATGCTCTGCTGCACATTGATATCGAAATATACCATGATAAATTAACTAGAGGAAGGAATAATAATAATAATTCTTTATTTATACTGGCAGAATTAAGGCCATAGGGCCATCTCTTACACTCTACCAGGTCACAAAGTATACAAGCAGTTTAATATTTAACAAAAAGTTAAAGAAGAGAATACTAACTTACTTACTTACAAATGGCTTTTAAGGAACCCGAAGGTTCATTGCCGCCCTCACATAAGCCCGCCAGCGGTCCCTATCCTGTGCAAGATTAATCCAGTCTCTATCATCATACCCCACCACCCTCAAATCCATTTTAATATTATCCTCCCATCTACGTCTCGGCCTCCCTAAAGGTCTTTTACCCTCCGATCTCCCAACTAACACTCTATATGCATTTCTGGATTCGTCCATACGTGCTACATGCCCTGCCCATCTCAAACGTCTGGATTTAATGTTCCTAATTATGTCAGGTGAAGAATACAATGCGTGCAGTTCTGTGTTGTGTAACTTTCTCCATTCTCCTGTAACTTCATCCCGCTTAGCCCCAAATATTTTCCTTAGCACCTTATTCTCAAACACCCTGAACCTATGTTCCTCTCTCAGAGTGAGAGTCCAAGTTTCACAACCATACAGAACAACCGGTAATATAACTGTTTTATAAATTCTAACTTTCAGATTTTTCGACAGCAGACTGGATGATAAGAGCTTCTCAACCGAATAATAACACGCATTTCCCATATTTATTCTGCGTTTAATTTCCTCCCGAGTGTCATTTATATTTGTTACTGTTGCTCCAAGATATTTGAATTTTTCCACCTCTTCGAAGGATAAATCTCCAATTTTTATATTTCCATTTCGTACAATATTTTGGTCACGAGACATAATCATATACTTTGTCTTTTCGGGATTTACTTCCAAACCGATCGCTCTACTTGCTTCAAGTAAAATTTCCGTGTTTTCCCTAATCGTTTGTGGATTTTCTCCTAACATATTCACGTCATCCGCATAGACAAGAAGCTGATGTAACCCGTTCAATTCCAAACCCTGCCTGTTATCCTGAACTTTCCTAATGGCATATTCTAGAGCGAAGTTAAAAAGTAAAGGTGATAGTGCATCTCCCTGCTTTAGCCCGCAGTGAATTGGAAAGGCATCAGATAGAAACTGACCTATACGGACTCTGCTGTATGTTTCACTGAGACACATTTTAATTAATCGAACTAGTTTCTTACTAACATATTACAAAAAAAAAATAATAATAGCATAATAAAATCGTCACTAAACAACATGAAAATAATACCATAATAAAAGAAGAAAGTAAAATACATCGGAATATAGTGAAAGCAACTCATTTAGTACAAATGGTTAATGTGGAAAAACGTAAGGAAGAATATATCAAAATGGAATGTAATAAAATAATAATAAAAAGGAAAAGAAATACGAATATTAAATAAAATTCACGATAAAAATGCTATGATAATAAATTCATCGGCTGATAAAGAGAACAAAAAGGGGAAAGGAAGGAATGAAATATATAGCCTATATTTTTACAGAACTATCGCAGAGAAAAGGGCTTATAACTGAAAGGAATCTGAATTCAAAAAGTGCAATTTTAATTAATTTTTAAAACTAGAAAATATCCGACAGTCTCTGACATGTTGTGGTAGAGAGTTCCAGAGGTGAGCTGCAGAGATGGTGAAAGATGAAGAGTAGAAGGATGTTCTGTGCTTAGGAATGGAGAGTGTGATATGGTGTTGTGAGCGAGTATCTAAGGAACCTTCAAAAAAAAAAAAACGACAAAAGCGTTGTAATAAGATATTAAAAATAATTTATGTCTTGCTATTTGATCAATAAAGTTATTAATAAAAGTTTTAATATTTGTGTCATGGAAGGCGCTATAATTCCGATGAACTTCGAAGCAAAATTCTTGTCTTCAATACCAGCTAAAAGTCTATAGTTATAACGACAAAGTCGCCAAGTTGGCATCACTGCTAAAGCTTTATCATACATTCATTGTGGGTATATTATTTCTTGTGGCGGCGATCGCTGAACGTCTTCTGTTTTGGTCAGGACGTAAATTTTCTGGCATTACGTTAAGTTGATGTACGCTTACTATTAATTCATCTATCTTATGTCGCCGCGTCTAGTCTTGAGCGACTTGCCTGCAGTACACTGTACATTATTATGTGCATTATTAGTTTGTACAATATCGTTTGCACTCTTATTTCAATTCTTTTTCTTTTTGGTTACAGGTGAGTGAAACCACTACACGTAGGCTATGGTTGTTTGCATTCACCTAGCAAGTAAGTACTGCAGTGGTCAGTGTTATAAGTGTGCACTCAAGCATATATCCTAATGCACGTCTGTTTCTTACAATGTTGTCATTACTGCAATTCTCTTGTGTAAATTGAGTTAACAAACCAACTGGTAATTTTTATAAAAGTAGATACGACAGTAAGATTCAATGTTTTGCTGCTGAATATGATTTAAATTATTGAAAAAGAACTCTTTACTAAAACAAGTATGTAACGTACAGTACCTAGGCCCTACATTTGTTATCAAATTGAAGTGACAAATGTAACAAAATAACAGAACATATTCTGCTATTCATTCACGTGACAGTAAAAGAGATACTTAGGGAGATTTATAGGATCCTTACGGTGACAAGTCAATAATTGGTGAATTTTTGTGTATAAGCTACTCATACTTTTTGTATATGTTTTGAAAGAGAAATATTAATCTTTGACATTTTCAGTTAACATAGTTATTGTACCTATACTGGGTGTTCAGTTCAAAGTGTGTCATGGCTCGCTGTATGCCGTCATGTGGCTAGCCGATGAGCCTAGAGAATTCAATCTTCCTACACTTCCGCAGAGGCGTATAACCTGAGAGGCAGAGAAGTTCCCTAGCAAGTACGGCGTTCATTCTGAAGAGTACGTGCCGATACGTACGGTAACGCCGATAGTGGCAGGAATGTGAACTGTTTGGAAATACGTACTGTTGGGATATGGGGAGAGGGTTAAGACGATTACTTACGTATTTGTTGACACTAACTTCGACAGTCAACATGGACACGGGTCATTTGATTTGTGTTGTGGAATGTTACCGTACGCAACCGATGATAACAAATACCCTGCGTACGACTTGCCGGCGCAAAACACAGTTCGAAAGAGGTTATGGTAGCACACAGACCGTACAGACTGTTATCTGTTGCTACGACGTTCAAGTTATACCGTACACGTTCTCAAGTTCAGATTGAAGAACGCCTTAAATAATAGGCAACTTCTCTAACATATAAGCTGAAACTCACTTCAAATCGGTGACCCAACAACACTGACGTCATGACACACTTTGAAATGAACACCCAGTAGTTTCTACATAGTTTTCATGCTACTCATAAGCAATACGCTCGACACAACTTATCTATGAGACCTGCATGCATTTTATACAAAGAAGATGTAGTGAGAAGAGTATATAGCACGTCGGATAAAAGGTCGGGAACAAAAGTGATTGATCGAAGTTCTTTGCATGAAAGAGAAATATGATGAAGAATTTTCTAACTCTGTCATTTGAAGAAATTAGAGTGATTCAAATCACGAAACGACGGGTGCAGTGCCTCAAGCAGAACAAGCGATTTGGTCAGACCATTTTACTGATGCCATGTACTGTTAAGTATGGGACGAAAGCCGCTAAATGTTTATGATAAAGGATGAAAGACACGATGTTATTATTTCCTCACATTGAATAGCGTCTTCAGTTATAGTCCCGGTACTTCTTTCTCCCATCCTCCATGTAATCATATCCAGTGTGGCACTTTGTATTGGAATCCCGCAGCTTTCACATTGATGACCAATATATTCACTTACTTATTTGGTAAGCTTATCTCATCGTCGTGTAACTGTATGTCCAAGCAAAAAAATGTATGTTTCATAATTTCCGACTTCAACATTTCATCTATATCTAACATTTATACACATTCATCTCGGATTATTTCCAATACTTCAGAATTCAGTGTTAACATTACCAAAGTCATGCGCAAAGTTATCAAAGTTGTAAATTTTTATACTGTACAACAATGTAGTTTATTCTTCCAACCCAACAATTACTCTTCACTTTTTACAATTTAATTCTGCTCCCGTCAACAATGGGATTCGCTCTCCGCACAGCAACACAGTATTCGTTATTGCACTCCACAAACGACAATGACAATTTACTTAGATTATTACGAACAACAATGAACTGTTAATCTTAACTAATATTCACAAAGCACTATTTACAACACAGAACTGTCAGTTCTCAGTTCACAGCTCGTTTGTCTTGGCTAGTTCTTCCAGCGCAGTCACTCAAGTTCACAGTATCTCGAACCACAGACCTTCAGAGTCAGTCCACTGAAGCGCGAACTCAAGTCCCTCCAATTGCGGTCCACTGCACTCGAACTCAGGTCCCTCCAACTGCGGTCCACTGCACTCGAACTCAGGCCTTCTAATGCTCACACAGTTGCGGACGCACACTCAAGTCGAACTCCGGTACACAAGACTGGCTGGCTTGCTCTGTTCACTGGCTTACTGACTGAACTAATCATGAATGAATCTCTTGCGTTCACTTGCGCGTTGTATTTATAACTAAGCCATAGTTTCTGGAGAGTTCGCCAAAGATTCCACTCTCGAATAATCTGGATTTCCACTTCGACGGATTTCTGAACGATTCGGGAGGGTCCGTCCCCCCTTCACTCCGCACGTAGCAGTTTGCTTCCATCCTCACTCGGCAGGTAGCAGATGCGCGCGCAACCTCCCCTCGCCGCGTTGCCGTAATACACCCCCTCTGCCCTTCCTCCGTCGGTCGTGAGATCCAACCTCGCGTGGCCGTCACAGTATTGATGTTGCCTTCTACAGCAAAGATTTTGTGTTCACTCGCTACTGCTGAGGAGACTAGCATTACACAGCCTTCTTATTAATCTTCATCGGATTAGGTTTGTTAGTGTGTCAATTTGGACACCAACAATTTTTAACATCTTATACTTTTCTCTCTTTGACATGAAGTCACTGTTGAATGTGCTGGTCCTAGAGGAGGGTAAAACCGTACAATACGCTTTCGATGGTATTTTCCAGTCACTGATATTCCACATTAAGGGTATATGTACGTGAACGACCACAAATATTATCAGAAAATGCAGACTCTAAATTTCTAAACTTTTATAAGGAAATGAACTCACACTGGGACAAAAAATTGCAAGGTACCACAACAAGACTTGTTAGAACTTAAATATCTGATGAAAGTATAAAAAGTTACTAATAATATTTTTTTGAATTCACCTTTTACTTTAAGTTAAATTTTCCTAAATTTAAAAATTTTCACACTTATCATTTCATAACTCCACAACCATTAGAGATAGAATTATGAAGTTTTGTACACAGATTTAACATGCATTTATGCAAAAGGTAGGACAATAATGTCCATTTCTTTGAAAATAGAAAAATTAGGTCACAAAACATTATGTAAATTTTAATATATTTTATATAGGACGAATAAAAAATTAATTGTATTAGAATATACAACTCTACATGTCTGAGAGTAGTTTACTGTTCAGAAATAAGAGTTTGTTACATGCAGGAAAAATATTAAAGATGTCAGAGAGGCCATAACAATGTTATGGTTACCAAATGATAAAACTGCAATTTTTTTTTCATACTCCGATAAAACTGGTTTCGAAAATATTATTAATAACCTTTTTTATAGGCCTACTTTCATCAAATATTTAAATTGTAATAAGACTTCTTGTGGTACCTTATATTTTTTGTCCAATTGTGAATTAATTTTCTTCTAAAATTTTAGAAATTTAGAGCTTGCATTTTCTAATAATATTTGTGGTCATTCACGTACATATACCCTTAAATAACATACATGCAAACATTACATACGGACATACATACACACGTCACATTGTTTGTTGGTTCAATAGGAAAAGGTCCTTGCGGTTGAAAACAATGTAGGCATATGTGGATTGAATTACTGCAATTCCAGTACTTCAACATGAAGAAGAAAGGATGGCTGTGAAGAAAAAGTATTGATTGTACCGTACATAACAGGGCCTTTGGTATCAGAAGAAGCTTGATGACGTAATGCCCCTCGTGCTCTAATATGAAGGTTATTTTCATGGAATTAAAAATGTCGTACATAAGAACGTTGAGAATTTTGGTTAAGGATAAAGATGATAACAAAAGAGGACAAAAGTGACAAAAATATTTGAGAAATTGTCACTTATGATATTAAGTTCTCTGGTCAGGACCATAATATAATCTTAACAGACAATAAATTGTTCTGCAGTTTTATAGTTATTGCTCGATTTTAATTAAAATAATTTCCTAACTATTGCTGCCAGATTTTTCAGTTTGACCTGGATTATCCTAAGACACACCAGATTGTAGGGTGCAGAGTTTGCCCAATGCATATTATACCGATAAAGAAACTGCTTACCTTTTGGTTCTTCGCCATGTTGCAATGAATCCAATTATTATTATTATTATTATTATTATTATTATTATTATTATTATTATTATTATTATAGAGATGATAGAGACTGGATTAATCTTGCTCAGGATAGGGACCGATGGTGGGCTTATGTGAGGGCGGCAATGAACCTTCGGGTTCCTTGAAAGCCATTTGTGAGTAAGTATTATTATTATTATTATTATTATTATTATTATTATTATTATTATTATTATAGATGGAAAGATAATATTAAAATGGATTTGAGGGAGATGGGATGTGATGATAGAGAATGGATTAATCTTGCTCAGGATAGGGACCAATGGCGGGCTTATGTGAGGGCGGCAATGAACCTCCATGTTCCTTAAAAGCCAGTAAGTAAGTAAGTATTATTACTATTATTATTATTAACATTATTATTATTATTATTATTATTATTATTATTATTACTATTGTTATAGATGGGAGGATAATATTAAAATGGATTTGAGGGAGGTAGGATATGATGATAGAGAATGGATTAATTTTGCTCAGAATAGGGACCAATGGCGGGCTTATGTGAGAGCGGCAATGAACCGCCGGATTCCTTAAAAGCCAGTAAGTAAGTATTATTATTATTATTATTATTATTATTATTATTATTATTATTATTATTATTGTTATAGATGGGAGGATAATATTAAAATGGATTTGAGGGAGGTAGGATATGATGATAGAGAATGGATTAATTTTGCTCAGAATAGGGACCAATGGCGGGCTTATGTGAGAGCGGCAATGAACCGCCGGATTCCTTAAAAGCCAGTAAGTAAGTATTATTATTATTATTATTATTATTATTATTATTATTATTATTATTATTATTATTGAAAACTGGAACAAGAAAAGTGTAATTGGATTTTGAATATTTTCTAACCATATATTTGCTTTCCTGCAAAATTAAAATTTTATGACACATTACAATCAATTTTAGTGACTCATAGATAATTAAATTTATGTACGTACGTAGTTATGTACTGTACATACAAACATTAGTTTATATACCTGAGATTGTTATTTTGTCATGTTTCTTATAAGAATTTCATGTGGTTTGTAACTCGATTTTCAAGACTTTTATGTGCCCTGGATTCAGCACGTCATTTCATGAGATGTAAGTAAATCTGCGGGCGGGCTTGGATCGATGCGCAATTTGTACTTAGCCGGCCAACATTTGTGCTGCAGTACGCAGATAAATTCACAGACCGCTGTTTTAGTTAACTTTATGGTTTGCTAGTTTTAGGGCAGTTCACTGTTTATTTATCTTGCTGATGTGCACGTGCTCCTTCCCGCTCCCCTCGCTCCGCTGACTCCCATTCCTGCTCTCAGTAGTTTCTTTTTCATTAATTTTTCCTCCTGTTGCTTACCCGTCAATTCATTCGAAAGGTAAATTCTGCACCAGCTATCTACTGTATATAAAATAACAATGCAAACGACTCTGTGAAGCTTCCATGCCAAGGCAGACAGACTTCAATACATGACAGTCTGTACGTGGATCGACTTTTCTCGAATCACTCCTGTGTCCAATTAACTTTCGCTATTTTAAACTACAGAAAATACAGGAACATCATTAATTATTTGTAATAACATTTTTAATATTAACCTGGCTATACCTTTGGATTAATCATTGAGACCCGGAAACACCGTTTGCTATCCCCTTCCACGACTGAGTTCGATGATACTGGCGTAAAATACAAACAAATCACTTTACTAGGTACAGGAGGGAAGAAAAGTAGTTCATCCATTTACGTGAAGTAGGAAATATCGCGATTTTGAGTGTGATAATTTTCACTAGGTTTTGTTTAATCAAAATACAGTACAGTATTAACAATGAGTGTTTTTACTCACGAACTGAGTTATCCATGGCAACGTATTCATTATGCAGTGTATATTATACTGTCTACAGCAGATTAGCGTACAATATAGAGAATGAAGTTAAATTGAAAAATAATCATAATATGGATATTTAAACACATTTTTGAAAATGGTGGCCGTTCATTTCGATACAGGCTTCAGTTCTTTTGTGCCTATTATCGCACTATAGACTATTGCATATAATTCCAATTACCAGTTTCGTCCTTCATACTTAGTAACTCATGTTGAAATAATTCTGTACCTACTCTATAAAAGAGTACCTTACGTACTGTAAAATCAATCTTCACTTCTGCCCGACCCGCACAGATAAAATTACTCAGACATGCTATCTACTGTCCGTCCAAGTGGTTATGTCGCACGATCGTAGAAAGGGGGGAAATCACGTCATAGTTAATTACTTAACGAGGCCCTTTTATTTAAGTTATTTAAAGAGTTGCATAATATTACGTAGACGTCCAATTAATTCCTAACAGAAATTAATGTTTTCAGAAAAGAGCTAAGAAAGCGCAGCCACTAGACTTTACAGTTGAGTGAGCAGAAGCAGGTGGGGGAAATCGGGGTGCGACATAGGCAAACGGACGACAGTACCTGTGCGAAAATATGATTCAATATTGGAAGTTTTCGTCACTGGAAAACGCGAACATATTTCTGAAACGTATTATAATCGTATATATTATATATTATAAATAATATGGAGAGTTCATTTTGCTTTTCATTCGCTCATGGACCTACACTTGAGCACAGTATAAATTATCTGTAACTCTCGGCGCAGTGTGAATTCCACGCCAAATAAACTAGTGGTTGATAATGCGTCGTTGAATAATATACTAATAAAAAATAATATGTAAGAATGAGAAAGATGCATAAGAGGGTCAGAAAAAAGTGATAGATAAGGAGAAAAAGGTGAGAGTGGCAAATTGTAGGAGAGAGCTATACGCGGAAATCGGGATGAAGAGTGCAGAGCAAGGAATATAAAATACAATTCCATAAAATCTTAATACGGGGACATCATTTTATTTTTACTTCAACTTTTATTGTACCTGAGTGTTTGAATGTACTTCACTCCCACCCCTTCTACTAACGAAGTTCCAACTGTCCTCCACACAGAACCAAGGACGCAGTACTGAGTTAGTGATTATAATACTTATTTACTTACAAATGGCTTTTAAGGAACCCGAAGGTTCATTGCCGCCCTCACATAAGCCCGCCAGCGGTCCCTATCCTGTGCAAGATTAATCCACTCTCTATCATCATATCCCACGTCTCTCAAATCCATTTTAATATTATCCTCCCATCTACGTCTCGGCCTCCCTAAAGGTCTTTTTCCCTCCGGTCTCCCAACTAACACTCTATATGCATTTCTGGATTCGCTCATACGTGCGACATGCCCTGCCCATCTCTATCGTCTGGATTTTAAGTTCCTAATTATGTCAGGTGAAGAATACAATGCGTGCAGTTCTGTGTTGTGTAACTTTCTCCATTCTCCTGTAACTTCATCCCGGTTAGCCCCAAATATTTTCCTAAGCACCTTATTCTCAAACACCCTTAGCCTATGTTCTTCTCTCAGAGTGAGAGTCCAAGTTTCACAACCATATATAAGAACCGGTAATATAACTGTTTCATAATTCTAACTTTCAGATTTTTGGACAGCAGACTAGATGATAAGAGCTTCTCAACCGAATAATAACACGCATTTTCCATATTTGTTCTGCGTTTAATTTCCTCCAGAGTCTCATTTATATTTGTTACTGTTGCTCCCAGGTATTTGAATTTTTCTACCTCTTCAAAGGATAAATTTCCAATTTTTATATTTCCATTTCGTACAATATTCTGATCGGAATTTACTTCCAGACTATCTCTCTACTTCCTTCTAGTCAAATTCCCGTGATTTCTCTAATCGTTTGTGGATTTTTTCCTAACATAGTCACGTCATCTGCATCATCAAGGAGCTGATATAACCGTTTGAATTCTAAACCTTCTCTGTTATCCTGGACTTTCCTAATGGCATATTCTAGGGCGAAGTTAAACAGTAAAGATGACAGTTCATCTCCTTTCGTTAGCCCGCAGTGAACTGGAAAAGCGTCAGACAGAAACTGTCCTACACGGACTCTGCTGTACGTTTCACTGAGACACATTTTAATTAATCGAACTTGTTTCTTGGAATTACCAAATACAATAAGAATATTATATAAAACTTTTCTCTTAACCTAGTCATATGCCTTTTTGAAATCTATGAACAACTGATGCACTGTACACTTATACTTCGATTTTTTCTCTAATATCTGTCGAATACAAAAAATCTGATCAATAGACGATCTATCACTCCTAATACCATAGCGATGATCCCCAATAATTTCATCTACATATGGAGTTAATCTTCTGAAAAGAATATTGGACAATATTTTGTACGACGACAACAAAAGTGAAATTCCAAGGGCAGTACTTTCACTGCAAATCCAGCTTTCTCCAGTCTTTCTTATTTTTAGTCTTCGTCGTTGTCTCCACATACGAGTCATAATATACAGTATGTCTTAATTCTCGTCTATCACCTGATAACTTCTTCTGCACCGAGCTCTTCTTCCGTTCACCATTTCTTCCAGTGCATCATTCGGAAGGAAGTTTCTTCTCAACCAGTAATCCAACCAATTCCTTTTCCTCTTCCTGATCAGTTTCAGCATCGTTCTTTCTTCACCCACTCTTTCCCTTTCCAACACAGCTTCGTTTCTTATTCTGTCTGTCCATTTCACACGTTCCATTCTTCTCCATATCCACATTTCAAATGCTTCTAGTCGCTTCTCTTCACTTCGTCATATGTCCATGTTTCTGCCCAGTACAATGCCACACTCCACACAAAGCACTTCACTCGCCTCTTCCTTACTTATTTTTCCAGAGGTTCGCAGAAGATGCTCCTTTTTCTATTAAAAGCTTCCTTTGCCATTGCTATCCTCCTCTTGACTTCCTGGCAGCAGCTCATGTTACTGCTTATAGTACACCCCAAGTATTTGAAGCTGTCCACTTGCTCTACTGCCTCATTTAGAATTCGCAAGTTTACCTTCTTTATTTTTCTTCTTATGATCATGGTCTTCGTCTTGTTTGCATTTATCTTCATCCCATATTGCTCACAGCTGTCATTAGTTCCAGTAGCATATCCCTTAGTATCATCTCCTCTTCCGCTAGCAACGCCATACCAGCAAATCTTACGCACTTTGTTCTTCTTCCTCCTACTCTCACTTCCCCTTGTTCTGAGAGCAGTCTTACACTAATTTTTATTATTTTTAATATACTCGTAAATAATAAATCTCTTATTGGTACTACTAATTCAAAAAAATTTGAACGTAATAATGAACGCATGTTTCTTCTTGTTCACGAGGATCTGAATTTAGTCAAATTTGATTTAGGACTATGTACATTAATAATATCTCTCATTATACCCGTCACATTCCTACGCTTACCTATGAAACAAGGTACATTTCATATATCGTGTTTCTATAACATTTATTTTATGACGTAGTACGACTCCAGATATGTACTGTACACATGATACCGTATTTAATTTACGTAATTTAATTCGTGTAATTAAATTTACACTTCTATTCAAGTTTGAATGAACCCGGTTCATTACTAAATGAACGAAGACTGTACATGCACATTCATATGACTTCTGTTTTTGGAAAAAAAAAAGAAAAAAGAAAAAAGAAAAGCTGAATATAATAATATAATAATAATAATAATAATAATAATAATAATGATTTATTTTACCTGGCAGAGTTAAGGCCGTAAGGCCTTCTCTTCCACTCAACCAGCAAAAAGTGTATATACATATGCATGAATTTGATTTAGATGAGAGTTACATGTATGCAAGAGTTATTTACGAATTAAACAACAAAATACTATGAACTATTAATTAAACACTGAAATAAACTGTGTAGCAGAATTAAACTAAAATTCATAGAATGTTAATATATTTCAAATAATGTTAGATAATAGAAAGAGATTATTATGAGACAATTTTGAAAATACAGCACTATCAGGATGATGTCTAAAGAAAAAAGCAACAGTGTAGTCAGTAATATTTTAAATCAGTATGATTGGAGTGAAATGCTAATAAGGTTATCTTTTAAGCTGTTCTTAAAGGTGTTTGTTGTCTTGCAGCCCCAAATACTTTGTGACAAGGAATTCCATTGACGCGAGGTGGATACTGTAAAAGATGAGGAATAACAAGATGTTCTATGAAGAGGTATATTTAGCGTGCCACAGATAAGTGATCTGGTATTTACGTCGTGGTTAGAGTATAGATAAGAGAAAGGAGACGAAAGGTAATTTGGTGTTGAGGTGTGCAGAATTCGAAAGAGTAAAGACAAAGAGTGTAAAGTTCTGCGTTCTTTTTATATTAATTTTACTAAAACATATATTTTCCTAAATTATGAAAAGACTTCTCTGTATGCATGTATGATAAATTTTTCATATCAGTGTTTATTTTAACTCATTTTGGATGCCTCTTCTGTCTCACATAAATTGACATATAACCGAAGTTCGGCGCCTGGCTTTCATGCAAGACAGCACACATATCAAATTTGTGTAAAGAATGAACATTCAGTCCGTAGATGGAACTCAAACCCAAGACCTCAGTTTGTAGGTCTCATTAACACTACGAGTGTCGGTCATGATCTCATGAAACATGTCTACAACGTCATGAAAACTTTCTGTATATTTATATAATAAGAAATTAAACAAAAGTAACTTTTATATAAAGTGTACATTCGCTGGGATGAAGAGAGAATTCAGAAATTCATCTAAAAACGCGGAATCAGTAAGCAGCTAGCACACGTCTGTGTGTGATGAATTGCAGCGATGATGTTTAAATTCTGGATCGAAATTTGTGATTCTGCGTCATCAATCACGTCGCGATAGGCCCGGCCTGTAATTGGTTCTTACTTCTCACATTAATTTCGCTCGCGATATGAAAGCAGCGCTCGTTGCTATTCCGGCGTCGCCCCCCAGTCCATATCTGAATTATAATTTTACGGGTCTGACTACTACAAGTCGCTTTGATTTCAGTCACGCGCGCCCCGTTCCTCACGGCGCCCCGCCCACTTGCGGCGCTGCTCACGTCTATTAATCAGGTAGCTTCTGCGAGAGCGGCTCGCAAATAGATTTTTACAAACATTGTCTCCGCTTCTTCATGTACTGCACGCGGCATTTCATCGTCCGCATTGCCATTTTCGTCGCTAGTGAAGTCAATATCGTCAGAATCATAACCAGCGTCGCTATTAGTGATGGAGAAAATAAATTAAATACCGCTATATGGATATATATATATATATATATATATATATATATATGGGCGAATCCAGAAATGCATATAGAGTGTTATTTGGGAGGCCGGAGGGAAAAAGACCTTTGGGAAGGCCGAGACGTAGATGGGAAGATAATATTAAAATGGATTTGAGGGAGGTAGGATATGATAATAGAGACTGGATTAATCTTGCTCAGGATAGGGACCAATGGCGGGCTTATGTGAGGGCGGCAATGAACCTACGGGTTCCTTAAAAGCCAGTAAGTAAGTATATATCTTGTATATATATATATATATATATATATATATATATATATATATATATTTATGTATTTATTTATTTATTTATTCATTATTTTGCTAATAATTGCAACATAATAGTACATTATGCAACGAGCCTATAATGACAGTAATTAAGACGCAAGTATGTTTGTTTATGAAACGAGCGCAAGCGAAAACAGACGTAGGAAAACTAGAATAGCATCATTGTATAGAGCACATCTAGGTCAGAAAGCATGGGTAGACATAACGGCTCGGTTAGAAAAACCAACTATGGTAGGAACGATCATGATTTTAAAATCAAATGTAGGAAACAGAAAACGGAAGTAGGTAAATTCTCATTTTTAAATAGAACTATAAATGATTGGAATGACCTACCTGCAGCGGTCTTTGAGGGCTGTCCTTCCTTAAGGAGATTCAAGAATAATTTAAAAAGTTGTGTATAAAGTGAAAATTAAAATTAAGGTGACATTCAACATTTAATTTTTTAAGGTGGCATGTATTTATCTAGCCTGACGAGTTTACTTCCTTGGTTTGAATTGTAAATTATTTAAAAATAGCGTGTAAGAGGGCCTTAGACTAGAAATGTTTAGCTTAATTGTAGTTCTGTTTATAAGTATGCATAAGGATGTAATTATTTGACTTATTTGAACTGTTGTATCAGTGAAGCGAGGTGAGTCAGTGAAGTTATGGTTTTACAGTGCAGTGAATAGTTCCGATCAGTGATAGTTTATAGCGTCAATGAAATTTGTTCTATAGTGTCAGTGAAATGTGTACTAAAGTGTCAGTGAAATGCGTCATAGTGCCACTACAGGGAATGAGATGAGAGTAAAGTGAAAGACTATTGAAACTTATGTAGGACCTATAGATAATTATGTAGGTTGTATTGTAAAATTAGGTATTTTATTTTATGTTTTATTATTATTGTGTTAAATTGTATTGTGTATTCTTATTGTATTGTGTATAAAATTGTATATGTGTTGCAAAATTGTATTGTGTATTGTAAATCGTATTGTGTATTGCTTATCATTTTATTGTGTATTGTTAATATTGTATATACCACTGCCACCGGGTGCTTGCCCACTTGCAGTGTAAATAAATAAATAAATACATACATACATACATACGTGCGTCTTAATTACCATTATAGGCAAGTTTCATACGACTTTTTATGCTCGACCATATTTATAACTTGAAATTATTCAGAAGTATACATTTTATTTGTATCTGACAGAAGATCGGAAGTGACCTTGTTCATAGCTCTTGAATTGTGAGATGTGCGCAGACGCGAAAGTATTGATTTTTTCCGAGGAACAATAATGTCATTGACCTTGATGTAATGTAGAGAATGTATAACCTGGATATTGATTTAGAATTGAAAAACGAGATGACAAATTGAATTTATTTGAATATTATTTACAATTAACGCTAATTATTATAGTAACACAACATAACCTTCTGCGACAGTATTGGATTTCCAGCCTCCGTGACGTTTCCCTCGTCTTTCGATTGCATATCCGAGAATAATCGAAAACCTGAACTTTAATGAATAGGTGTACTTTAATGGCATGCATTAAAGGACTGCTACCAGGTGTATAATTACTACATTTCGGCATGGTCGAGCATAAAATATAATAAATACAGAAAAACTTTAGCTCGCCCCTGAAAGAGTAGAACTCGTGCTCAGGGGCTGATTTCTGAATTGAAATTAATAAGTATACAATACAATTTGTCTTAAGTCTACTATGCAATTATATTATATAAATTTAAATTATAAAATTGTTCAATTTTTATAAAATCCATACATAACTTTTTAAATTTAATACTAGAACTATTAGAATTGACAAGATTAGGATATTTAAATATAAATTTGTTATATATTCTTGGGCCTAAATTACTACTATGATTAAATACTGTAACAGTGTTGCATTTTGGTTCAAACAATCTTAAAGAATTCATACCTTTTTTTTCATAACTATGAGAATACAATTCAAAATTATTTTGATTTTTGTGTATGAATTTTATTAATAGAATATAATAAATTTGTCTTACGTTAAGTACATTAAAGTCTAGAAACAAATTTTGAGATGGAAAATCAGTAGGTTTATGAAGACATATTTTAATTATTTTCTTCTGTAATAAATAAAGTGGATTAAAATTGGATTTCAATGAGCTACCCCATCCTATAATTCCATACATAATTACCGATTGAAATAAAGTTAAATATATCGTGCGTAATAAACTTATTGACAAGTAATTCCTCAATAAAACAAATAATATACTATTTTACGTAATTTACTGCAAAGGTAATTAATGTGTAGGTTCCATTTTAAATGATTATCGAAAATTATGCCTAAATAATTAACTTAATCGGACATTTACACTGTATAAGACAACAATCAGAATTATGTAATTTAATACTTAATATGTATAGATGTAGAAGGTTTGTTACATTTTTCAGATAATGAGAATGGAATAATTATGGTTGTCTTTTCGTTGATAGAAAGATAATTTATGTCAAACCATTTTTTTATTAATTTAAGTCCATTATTTGAGTTATTATATGCATCATACCAGGTTTTTCCACCAAAAAGTAAAACTGTGTCATCTGCATAAGAATCGTGAACACCATTGTATTGTTGTAAGTCAATTTTTAATAAGTCATTGATATATATTAAAAACAGAATAGGGCCTAGAACTGTACATATTGCAAACCTAATTTCGATAAACGATATATATCGCAGAAAATATATCGATATATCGAACGATTATCGATGTATCGCTATTCCGTAATCAAATTGCATTTTCAGGCGTACATTTACTGTATTACAGTAAAATTACTTAAATTTTAATATTCCTTTTTACCATTGAAATTAACATCATAACAGTCAAAAGCATAAATATAAAATTGTAACAATATACAATACATTTCCAATACTGTATTCTAATGTTATATAGGATTCAATCCAGGACACGGATATAATGCTATTTTCTACCTAACAACTTAATCACTTTTAAATGTAAGTAAACAAACTTTTAAATACTTTTAAATGTAAGAAAACCGCACTTACAACGTTACAAGTTTTAACAAACTTCACAGTTGATTTGATACAATTCTTCTATAGTAAGTTCCCATTGCAAGTTGTTACACTTTAACATTCCAAACAACAATGGTGATGATTAAAGGAATAGAATTTTTATGCACTAAAAGGTATAATAAGAAAACAGAATGTCAACACTAGGTTGTGCATAGAAATCATAGACGTAAACAAATGTCATATCGGTATTAAATCCTTGTTTCTCTTTACATTTCAAAATATAGAAATAAAAGTTTTGATACCCGTTTTGAGGTCAGACGGTTCCCTTTCAGGGTGGGAGTTGCTCTCCTGCCTTGGAGAACATTAATAACAATATTAAAACAGTAGTAGATAAACCTCCCGTCTGTCTCACGTTCGCACACGCTGCATTTTGAATTTGGTGCTGCATATTAAACAGTTTGAATTCGAATTCCAATCCAGCCAATTAGAACAAGGTATTGAGTGAGGTTGCACAATCATGTAACTGTCCATCGTCAGTAGCGCTATTCTTGGGAATTATCGAAGTTGTCTAGTGTGGATTTTGTTGTTGTTGATAATGATAATAATACCACAAAAAAATCGATAAATTTATGAGAAAACCTATTTATTATACGGTATATTGAATCAAAATATCGATATCGATATATAAGCTATACCGAAACGAAAATATCGGTATTTCGTAAAAACCGATATATCGTTCCCATCTCTAGTCGCCATCACTTCTTTAATGATCGATTTTGCTAGTTCGATTTAAATAAATTTCTTTTATCCCTATTGATAGTATCAGTAATATATAGCCTAGTCCATTATTACTAATGTGTGCTATACAGTTAATTACGCATGCCTGAGAAGATGGAAATAGTTCGTAATTCATTTTGAAGACTCACAAACATAGTACAACCTCAATAACATTCATGAAGCACAACGAACTAGAACATTCTTTCCTTCTGCTACCTCCGTCACCTTAGAAGAGAAAGGGAAGAATGCAGCTGAACGTTTCTTTACGACTAGACGTGGATATCATCCCTGCCGTCGTCGATTATGCCAACCAAACTTTAAGGGGCAAGGATGGCATTTTTTGGTGAAAAATGACTAAATTAAAAAAATTCTTTAAAATGCTCTTTGATGTGTGTGGAATGCATAGCATAACATTTTGTGGGTATTTCTGCCCTTATCGGATGTTGAGACGTCATTTTTAAACCTCCTGCGTTATGGATTTTTAAATCACTCGCCAACTTTTATTGTTGTTTCCGGTAAATTAAATAAAAAAAATCCTAAAAACTCTTTGATTTGTGTGGAATGCATTGCATAACACTTTGTGGGTGTTTGTGCCCTTATCGGATGTTGAGACGTTATTTTTAAACTTCCTGCGCTATGGATTTTTAAATCACACGCCCACTTTTATCGGTTTCCAGTAACTTCATTTTTTTTGCTACATTGCCACACAAAAATGGATATAATTTCTGAACTATTAAAGATACATGCATAAAATTTAGAATACAGATTCTTTAGACTATTAGGAAACTTTTCTCTGTAACAGAATTTTGTTACTTGATTTCATTTTAAAATTACGTCCGTTTGTTTTCAAGAAAGGAAATCAGAAAATTGTTATTAAATTTTAATTGTTTATTTTACAAGCATAGGGACTAATACCAAAATTCTGTTACAGACAGTTTGTAGAACATGCTTTTGCAAATACATTGTAAAAACCCGTTTGAATATATCTTTAAAAACAGTTTAGGTCTGCTGTCCAAAAATCTGAAAGTTAGAATTTATAAAACAGTTATATTACCGGTTCTTCTGTATGGTTGTGAAACTTGGACTCTCACTCTGAGAGAAGAACATAGGTTCAGAGTGTTTGAGAATAAGGTGCTAAGGAAAATATTTGGGGCTAAGCGGGATGAAGTTACAGGAGAATGGAGAAAGTTACACAACACAGAATTGCACGCATTGTATTCTTCACCTGACATAATTAGGAACATTAAATCCAGACGTTTGAGATGGGCAGGGCATGTAGCACGTATGGGCGAATCCAGAAATGCATATAGAGTGTTAGTTGGGAGACCGGAGGGAAAAAGACCTTTAGGGAGGCCGAGACGTAGATGGGAGGATAATATTAAAATGGATTTGAGGGAGGTGGGGTATGATGATAGAGACTGGATTAATCTTGCACAGGATAGGGACCGCTGGCGGGCTTATGTGAGGGCGGCAATGAACCTTCGGGTTCCTTAAAAGCCATTTGTAAGTAAGTAAGTAAGTTAGATATATCGGTTTTAGTACAATCCTGCATTGGGTATATTTTTTTCAAATTTGGGCCCCCAAATATTTTCTTTTCAAAATATTTATATTTGGTTGAGTTGCTACAGCTATGAGCTCTCTACATACAAAAAATTAATATTTTATACCAAATAGGAAAAAAGTTAAAAAAAAAATCCTCTCCCCTTAAAATGATGGAATTTTACAAGCAATCATGTTACGTGACAAACATCTGAAGTGATAGTAGAGTATCCTGTACATTTATCGAATCTTAATTTAAAACCCATAGATACAATAATATTATCGTACATGATATAAAGAGCAAAATAAATTCTGTGGCCGGGAGGAAAAAGGTCTTAAGTAAACATATTATTATTTTTCAGGAGAGCAGTAGAAAGATTGAAATTGGTGTCAGTTATACAGTTTTTTTAATTAAGAGTTTTTTCCTGGATATTATTTCTTTATATTTCTTCTAAAATAGGTAATGTTGCTCATTTAACAATTTTCTTGATTATTTCCAAAAATAGCCACACGTAAGCCCTTTTAAGACTAGAACCCAAACTGAGTAGAAGGGACTATTAAACATAAGACCTTTTTCATGTCAAAATAAATGAGAAATGTAAATTATTAGGAGTGCAAAATGGGTCTTAAGCAATTATAGTACTGTTTACCCTGGTGTTTAAAGTTTTAAAAGGAAAGGGGATCAGTATTTTATAAAATGGCTAAAATACAAGTTAGACCTTTTTAATAGAGAAGCATGGAAAGAAAACATGTGATGTTTTGTAAGGAATAAAGTATTAAATATTCTTAAGTCCTTTATTCTGTGTGTGCTCGATTCAAAAAGTACTTAGGACATTTGGTAACGCTCTATAAGTCCAGTCAGGAGTCTTATTTGACTTTAGCCGTTTTACCAGATTGTAGGGAATTGTTTCCGCTGTAGAATATATAGAAATCTCATTTTCGAAAAAAATTGACTTAAGACCTTTTTCCTCCCGGCCACAGAATTATAATGTACTGTAAATGCATTACGGTTGGCATCTCTGCATCTGAGGCAAGGATTTTGGTCTGAGAAGGAATTCTTTGGAAGGAAATGACGTCGAAGAACTACCAGCGCTCAACAACGCTCAGAATTGTGGACAGTGATAGCAAACGGTGGTAGCGTTACCAACATTAGACATTTAAAATTGCTCATTTAGAACCACTTTCATAGTAATTTAGACATAATTTGAAAACTATGAAGTTGTGTGTTTTTCGTACAATTTGTGAGATGATGATAATAGCCCTAATAATCATAATTATTATTATTATTATTATTATTATTATTATTATTATTATTATTATTATTATTATTAATGATTAAGGATACGCATTCCCCTTCGTCCCTCTGAAAAAGATCACTGGACCACTGCTTGTAGTTAATTACACATAAATTACACCTGTAAATATCATATGTGTACAAGACTCCTACGTAACACTATATACGAGGGTCGTACTGGATGTCATGACCAACCCATTATTATAAATCTTAATTTTTATTTTTTAGACAAACCAGGTGTATCACCTTAATCTATAGACGTTTTTGTCATTTTTCAACAAAGCCTCCATTTCTTTGCACACATTATTCCCACCGTTCTGTAAGTTCGAAAATGTCCTTGCAGTAGAAGTCCACTCCAGCTTCCTGAAGACATTGAGGTAGCGTTGGCCTCGCTGCTGTTCCTTTAGAGAATCGAAAAGATGGTAATCGGAGGGTGACAAGTCGGGACTGTAGGGAGGTTGCGGAAGAGTTTCCCACTCAACTGTCCCGATTCTCTCCACGGTGACATGAGCAATGTGTGCCGCGCGTTATCGTGTTGCAGGATTTTCTTATTTCAAGGTCGTTTCTCGCGCAATGCACGACGGAGCTTCAAAAGTGTATGGAAATAAAAAAATGGGATAGGTACTGACGATTCTTCTTCATTTATGTGTCCTGGTACGAATAATCTATGTATGATTGAATCGAAAACTTTCATTTTCACCATGTAAATCCAAAGAGCAACAATATGAACATTTTTGTTTTCTCCAGTGAAAGAGTAAATGAATACCATCGTAACATCCTCTGTCGGCGATGCCACAGAGAGCCAGAAACACTTGCACATGTCCTGGGCTCTTGTCCGCACGGTGAAGTACTTCGTAACTCACGACACCATAGAATTCGTTCGATGATCGCCGAACAGTTTAGATCAATAAATTTTCAAGTGTTCGAAGAAGTTCACGGACTGGCAGACAATGGCAATACAAGAAGAATAAACATGATTGCCATCCCGCCAAATAACAACAATGGCTACATCATCGAACCCACTGTTAGATTTGAAAAACAAAAGAGCCAACCTGAAGATGTAAATAGGGAAAAAACGACATCTATGTACGTACCGTTCCATATTTCATGGACAAATGCGGTCTACAACAAATTGAAGTAATAGGCCTTATGGTTGGAGCGCGCGGAACTATTCCCGGTTTCTTCTTCCAGACCTGGCAACGTTTCGGCCTACAGAGGAAGGCAATTGATGACATCGTTCTTGCAGCTCTGAGAGGATCAATATTTATACTCCGCAACCATCTCTACGGTCAACAATGATCTTCAACTAATTAATTAGTAGCTACTTATTTATTCAGTTATTTCTTGTCGTTGTTGTAAGACTGCCTTCAACTTAAACATATGTATATTATTTATACTTCCAACTGCCTATTGCACAATATGCTCTGTCTTTGTGGCAGCCTGTTAATACAGGGAGCTGTTATCGTTCAGATAAATAAATAAATACAGCGACATGAATTTGTAGTGGACGAAAACAAAAACCCACACAGATGGGATATGCTTTTTTTCCCACTAACGACTAATTTTCAATATTAAATATGTGTGTATGTATTTATTCACACTGCAGTGGGTATATACCCGGTGGCAGTGGTAACTAATTACACTCAATAATGACAATAATAAACTTATTAATTAAAAATACAATTAATAATAATACTAATAATTAATACTAACAATAATTAATAATAATAATAATAATAACAATAATAACAACAACAACAGGGAATATACTAAATTAAATGAAACGATCACTTAAAATAAAATTTGAAATAAATCTAATTTGTATCTTAAAACTAAGATCGAACTAAAATCCACGAGTACGAAAGCAATGACATAATATTCCAATTAATTTGCTACTTCACCGCATGAAAGGTAAATGGCAGGAGTATGTACAGTCGCACATGTCTCAAAATTCGACGTCGGTTGGAATCTGTCGTTATTGCTCCGAATGCCTCCATTATGTTATTGGTAAATTTATTCAAAACTTGGATTGAATTGTAAGTGAAGATACATTTTTTGTTCATAATGCGTGTGTTCGTTTCATTTGTAATGTCCGCTACTACGACCACATTTCGCATTCTTTCGATAAATTATTGTGGTTCAGACTAAATGAGAGGAGAAAGTTACATTCCCTTTCTCTCTTATACCGAATTTTGCACACCTCTACTCCCTCTTACTTATCTGTCCGATTCCACAGTGTTTCTCGGTATCATAACTTAAATACTCGGTCACAATATGATAACACGCTAGAAATACCACTCCACACATCATCTCTTTATTCTTCATCTTTCACTGTTGCTACTTCTCGTCACTGGAATTCTCTGCCGCCTGAAGTCAAGGGCTGCCGAACTTTAATTTCCTTTAAATGTAAATTAGAAAAATATCTTATGATGAGTTGCCAGACCTAACGCGTTGCAAATATTTAATGGAATGTGATCCACTGTATTTATTTATATTTTTTTGTTTCTTATTTCTATTATCTAAATCGTGTTTATTTATCACTTAACGCCAATATGTATCCCACTGTGTTGTTTTTTTATTATTAATCTATTTTTGTGTACATTTTATTCAATTGTCGGTTTCTGGTTTAATTATGTAAATCCTACTTAATTGTAATCTAATACTAATATGTATACTAATGTATTTATTTTTATTTTTACTGTGTACATTTTTTATTGAATTATCGGCTTCTGTTTTTATGTCATTCGTATTTGATTCTAACAACATTAA
Organism: Periplaneta americana; assembly: GCF_040183065.1. NCBI lineage: Eukaryota > Metazoa > Arthropoda > Insecta > Blattodea > Blattidae > Periplaneta > Periplaneta americana. Next base: position 227,833,669 of record NC_091117.1, read on the forward strand.
TATGTATTCCACTATGTTTATTTTTATTTTATGAGGTAAATTTTTATGTTACTACCTAAATCGTATCAGTATGTAATTACTAGGGAAAGGGATTTGGAGTATTATAAAGAATGGTGAAGCGTAGTATAGATATTCGTAGATCAGTGACTGTCAAGCGATCTGCGTCACAGAGCATGGACAAGTACAGTTCACTTCATACAAACTTACACGCAACGTGCTGTAAACGTATTTCGGAATAAACATATGGAATAGTTTAATGAATAGTGGCCTACATACATAATCTGCATTTCACTTTGAACTACATGTGTTTTTCTTGTTAACGCACAAAACACCAATAAACAACATTACAAATATACATAATTAAATATCAATCTCTGCGTCCTCGCGTGTCAGGGGAAATATTGATGGCTGATACACGGTTGTCTTCTGTATGGAACTCGACTCTGAATATGTGTGTTTTTCTGTCAGGAGCGTGCTAAATTAAAGCCTTTATTTACAATATCATTAAATATGATAATATGTACACAACGTACACTACAGTATTTAGAATATATATATATATATATATATATATATATATATATATATACATATACTACAATATTTACAACATAGCATAATAGAGTATCATTAAATGTTGAACAAAATGTAGTTCCAAACGAAATGGCATAATATGTACACAACGTACACTACAGTATTTAGAATATATATATATATATATATATATATATATATATATATATATATGCTACAATATTTACAACATAGCCTAATAGAGTATCATTAAATGTTGAACAAAATGTAGAGCCAAACGAAATGACATTTTCAATTAATGCTATGTTTTGGTGATGAAACAATTATTCCTGCTGTGCCTTGTTATAATAAATTGTAAATATCATTTTCAAATTTTCTAAACACAACTTTGCTCTTTTGCAAGGAAGGAAATTTTTTAACATGGAATTCTCCGCTCTACATCTGCAGAGACAATGGAGAGTACTTGAAACAAAATACGTCAATTAAATTCACATGTTGAATGACGTCATTGGGACACGTGTTGTTAGTGCATCTGAAATCCGACTGAGAATACTGTACCTATCATTTTTAATGAAAACTCTGTTCATTTTTTCACCAACACGTTTTCCTACTTCACCTTCTACTGCACTCAGTTTATTTACAATAGTCCTCATAATATGTATTTGCTCAACTAGTTCTACCCCTGACTTTACTAATCGAATAATGGCATCCGGTAAATATAAAAAATTTGACTTAATATCCATGATTTCTTTTTGATTATTCTATCATTTAGCAGTTCCTGGCATATTTGAATCGCAGTCGAAAGACTGGACCACTTTCTTCACAGATTGGAGGTGATGTGCGTAATAATAATTATTGCAAGCTTCTAACCATGACCCCCATCTCTTAAGAACTGGACATGGGGGAAGCGATAATTTAGGGAATTGTTTCCCGAATTTTGATACTCGATCTTAGCTTTTACAAATATAGTCTTTCAATTTTGTATTGTTAGTTGGTTTCACTTTCGGCATTGTACATGCACTTCACTACGCTGAACTGCAAACCTGCATGTTGAAGTTCTTATGCGACAACTGTCCCTTTCACCTGTTGTTGACGTGCAGAGATCTGCGAGTATGTCATGGAGGGGAGGACTTGGTATAAAGGGTTGTAAACAAATGACTGTGTAGATGCCAATACTAGCTTTTACTACTCCAAATTCCGTTCCCTAGTAATTACTTAATTCCGATCCAGTTTTATGTTCAACTATGTAAGCAAGTTTTAATCCTGGTTGAGTGTAAGAGAAGGCCTTACGGCCTTAACTCTGCCAGGTTAAATAAAGCCATTATTATTATTATTATTATTATTATTATTATTATTATTATTATTATTATTATTATTATTATTATTGTAAATGTGGAAAGTGAAAATGATATTTCGAACTGGTGACGTATATGTTGAAGAATTCACTAGAACTGAAATGAGTACTGAACTTTGAATTAAAGAGAAAGGTGAAGCAAGAATTGCACCCAGTGTTACACCTACGTGACACAATAACGTCCGTTTAAAGTCATAAAGTGGCTCTTTGTGTTGTAATACTAATGAGAATGGAGCACACTTAACACATGTAAATGAAAGGTATGAGCTCCCTCCAACACGATGCACCAGCGCACCAATTTTAAAACTGAATACAAAGCCTAGAACAAAGACACAGTTTGTTACATTCCCATGTAGTTTTCAGTCATCATTTTCACGGATATTATTTCATTATGTTGTTGTAGCTACGTCTGTAAATACAGTACAAATTTAAAAAAATGCTTGTAATGAGGTATAAATCAGTCCAAGGCGCAGACTGCACTGATGTTGTGAGAGGCAACATACTTCTTGAACAGAATACACACGATGGGATTGTACAATATCACGGGGACATTGACGCCACAGGAAGTGACATTACGACTAGAGTGACGGAACTTGAATAAATTTTTGAATAATTCTACGGAATAATAAGGATGTAATTGATGTTCTGTTATTTGAAATGTTGTATCAGTGAAGAAGTGTGTTGTGTCAGTGAAATGTGTTGCGACAGTGAAGTGTGTTTGTGTCAGTGAAGTTCTATAGTTTACATTGGCAGTGCAAAGTATTTGAACAGAGAAATGTTTTTGAAGTGTTAGTGAAATCAGGATAGTGTCAGTAAAATGTGTCTTAGTTCCAGTGCAGTGAGCGAATTGATAGCGAAATGAGTGTAGTGCTGAAAGATTTGAAATGTTGTATCAGTGAAGAAGTGTGTTGTGTCTGTGAAATGTGTTGTGACAGTGAAGTATGTTTGTGAGAGTGATGTTCTATAGTTTACAATGGTAGTACAAAGTATTTGAACAGAGAAATGTTTTTGAAGTGTTAGTGAAATCAGGATAGTGTCAGTAAAATGTGTCTTAGTTCCAGTGCAGTGAGCGAATTGATAGCGAAATGAGTGTAGTGCTGAAAGATTTGAAATGTTGTATCAGTGAAGAAGTGTGTTGTGTCTGTGAAATGTGTTGTGACAGTGAAGTATGTTTGTGAGAGTGATGTTCTATAGTTTACAATGGTAGTACAAAGTATTTGAACAGAGAAATGTTTTTGAAGTGTTAGTGAAATCAGGATAGTGTCAGTAAAATGTGTCTTAGTTCCAGTGCAGTGAGCGAATTGATAGCGAAATGAGTGTAGTGCTGAAAGATTTGAAATGTTGTATCAGTGAAGAAGTGTGTTGTGTCTGTGAAATGTGTTGTGACAGTGAAGTATGTTTGTGAGAGTGAAGTTCTATAGTTTACAATGGTAGTACAAAGTATTTGAACAGAGAAATGTTTTTGAAGTGTTAGTGAAATCAGGATAGTGTCAGTAAAATGTGTCTTAGTTCCAGTGCAGTGAGTGAATTGATAGCGAAATGAGTGTAGTGCTGAAAGATTTGAAATGTTGTATTAGTGAAGAAGTGTGTTGTGTCTGTGAAATGTGTTGTGACAGTGAAGTGTGTTTGTGTTAGTGAAGTTCTATAGTTTACAGTGGTAGTGCAAAGTATTTGAACAGAGAAATGTTTTTGAAGTGTTAGTGAAATCAGGATAGTGTCAGTAAAATGTGTCTTAGTTCCAGTGCAGTGAGTGAATTGATAGCGAAATGAGTGTAGTGCTGAAAGATTTGAAATGTTGTATTAGTGAAGAAGTGTGTTGTGTCTGTGAAATGTGTTGTGACAGTGAAGTGTGTTTGTGTTAGTGAATTTCTATAGTTTACAGTTGCAGTGTAAAGTATTTGAACAGAGAAATGTTTTTGAAGTCTTAGTGAAATCAGGATAGTGTCAGTAAAATGTGTCTTAGTTCCAGTGCAGTTAGTGAATTGATAGCGAAATGAGTGTAGTGCTGAAAGGTACTTGTGCAGTTATGAACATACTGTATATCATATATACTCGTGGTTTTAAGTTCTAACTTAGGGTTAAGATGTAAATTAGATTTACTTTAATTAATTATGTTATAGTAAGTGATTTAATTTAGGATGCTCCTTGTTAATATATATATATATATACATATATATATAATATATCGCTATTATTATTTTATTATTAATATTATGACTGTATTTTATTATTATTGTTATTATTGAGTGTAATTAGTTACCACTGCCACCGGGTATTTACACATTTGCAGTGTGAATAAATACATACATGCAATTCAAAATGTTGCATCGGGTACCGGAAGTTCAACTTCAATCAAGAACCAAACGGCTGAATAGCGTTATGACCGAAATAAAATTTAAGTGGTTTTGCGGTCTCCCATAGTGTTTCTCCATCTTTTAAGTTTTTCTCAAAATGAACTTCGATTGGGATGTAGGCTACCTCAATCACGACTGCCTGCATTCACTCTCGGCGTACTAGCAATGCCGCACATTTTAACACCAAGTGGCGTCTGACACCTTGCAGAAATATTTGTGTTGCCATAATATCTGATGTCAGAGAGGGATTCCTGCTCTGCTAACGACAACTTTGCTACTGTCAGCTAAATCTTCACTTCACTCGCTAGTCATTAATTCTGTCAGTGAATTTATAAGAATCAACAGTTTCTAATATCCTCAATAATAATTAATTTTCTATTGACACATTTCACAATTCCCTCATGATGACAATCTTCAACACTTGACCTTGTTACTTATATCACAAGAGCGGCTGCAGATCTGTGCTCTAGATACACTTTGACTGAACTGTCGTGAATCATTTGTTGTGAGCGGGATTACTTTCGGAATGTTGCTTCATATACGAGAAGATTTTATTGCACGGCCTTTATTAGTTAGGCCTACTTCCCTTATTATGGACGCACATTCTCAAATCCTGAACCGAAACAGAAGCAAAATATTCAAATCAACTCCACTGTACTTTCATTCCCCGAAATGAGTGACGTATTGTACATGTCGCTTTATTTCTGATAGGCTGCAGGGCAGAGTTTTTTTCGTTCGTTTTTGTGGACCCAATAAATCTGAATAATGTCTACACTTCTTAACGATTTTCTATCTTTTTTGTTCCTTATGGAACAATCTTATAATGACTAGTTAATTTTCAATCGTCATTTAGAAAACACTGACAAGGAAGTATAGAAAGAAATGTACATTTGTGTGCACTCTCTATTTATTACTATAAAAAGAAATGTTTATCTATTATGCTATGATCTGAAACCTCGAACAAGCACCTCAATAACAAAGTCCATCATGATGTACAACGGGATATTGCAATATATTTCTATATTTTTCTTTAATAAAGTTGTAATACACTTTTTGTAATTATTTTATAGTACATTATGCAACGAGCCTATAATGATAGTAATTAAGACGCAAGTATGTTTGTTTATGAAACGAGCGCAAGCGAGTTTCATAATTTTCATACGAGCGTCTTAATTACCATTATAGGCAAGTTTCATACGACTTTTTATGCTCGACCATATTTCTAACTTGAAATTATTCAGAAGTATCATTTTATTTGTATCTGACTCAAGATCGGAAGTGACCTTGTTCATAGCTCGTAAGATGTGCGCAGACGCGAAAGTATTGATTTTTTCCGAGGAACAATAAAGTAATTGACCTTGGTGTAGAGAATAACATGAACTAGTTTTGGTATAACCTGGAAATTGATTTAGAATTGAAAAACGAGATGACAAATTGAATTTATTTGAATATTATTTACAATTAACGCTAATGATTATAGTAACAGAACATAACCTTCTGCGACAGTATTGGATTTCCAGCCTTCGTGACGTTTCCCTCGTTATCTTTCGATTGCACATCCGAGAATAATCGAAAACCTGAACTTTAATGAATAGGTGTACTTTAATGACATGCATTAAAGGACTGCTACCAGGTGTATAATTACTACATTTCGGCATGGTCGAGCATAAATAACTTACTCAACGGCTAGAAAAATACTTCTTTGAGATATAGCTTATTTCATACTTGCTACACTTTCTAAACATTTTAATTATACCAATCAATCAATCAATCAATCATTCATTCAGTCATTCATTCATTCATTCATTCAGTGTTCTGCCCGAGGGTAGGTCTTTCACTGCAAACCCAACTTTCTGCAGTCTTTCCTATTGTCTGCCTTCCACTTTGTCTCCTCTTATGATCCATATATCTTCATTTCACCTATCATTTGATATCTTCTTAAGCACCGAACTCTTCTCCCGTTCACCATTCCTTCCAGTGCATCCTTCAGTAGGCAGTTTCTTCTCAGCCAGTGACCCAACAAATCCCTTTTCCCTTCCTGATCAGTTGCAGCATCATTCTTTCTTTGCCCACTCTTTCCAACACAGCTTCATTTCTTATTCTGTCTGTCCATTTCACACGTTTCATTCATCTCCATATCCACATTTCAAATGCTTCTCTTCACTTCGTCGTAATATCCATATTTCTGACCCATACAATGCCACACTCCATACAAAGCACTACATTAGTATCTTCCTTAGTTCTTTTCCAGAGGTCCGTAGAAGATGCTCTTTTTTTCTATTAAAAGCTTCCTTTGCCAGTGCTATCCTCCTTTTGACTTCCTGGCAGCAGCTCATGTTACTGCTTATAGTACACCCCAAGTATTTGAAGCTGTCCACTTGCTCTACTGCCTCATTTAGAATTCGGAAGTTTATTATCTGTGTTTTTCTTTGTATGACCATGATCTTCGTCTTATTTCCATTTATCTTCATCTTAATTATACCATGCTTAATTAATTCTGTTATTAAGTTGTGAACTTGAATCGATGTTAGAAATAATATTAGTCTATTATTAGGAGCATGTGTTCGAATATGTCGTCTAGCAAATAGTTGAACATAATGTTAATAATTCACCCGACGACAATTGAAAGGTACACAGGAATAACGATCAAGGTCCATTTTAGAAAGTTTCGAGAAAAACAAATTTTAAAGTTTCAGCACTTAATACTTTGTTATGTATTTATTTAATAGAAATTGACGTAGTGGAATGTCAAGAACGATGATTTCTTATTACTAGCTAGACCACATGATAGTACTTCCTTTCCACTATAAGATAGCATTATTAACTCAATTTCGATTTTTAATGGACCTTGATCTTTTTTCCCGTGTACCCTTCAATTGTGATAAGTCTAGTTGTTACACCCGGTACTAGTTCACTCCCATTCAGTACAGAGTACATACGTCAGCACCGTGAATCGAGGTGTTAAACACACTTAAAATTGTGTAATAATTGCTTATTTAATTGTTCTGTATTAATGTAATGCAAGTCACAATTTACTCTGATTACCTATTAAAACTCTCACTACTACACGTGAAGACTTGTTCCTTGTGATTGCGCACCTTGCATCTTCCAGTTCTTCTCCGTCACGCTGTTTGAAGTGCCGTCCATCCACGTAATTTTATGTCTCCCCATTCATTTTGCCAAGCGGAAGCCGTTGATTTATAATTATAGTTACTTTATTTTCGGTTTATACAGCGCTGACAATTCAGTGAAAGCTATGCAGAAGCAGCAGCTTGGTTGAAGCACTAAATTCTATTTCATAGAATTTCGTGTTTACTCGTTGTCCGACGTTTCTGCAACTCTCGGATCCACATAAATCTGCAAGGGGGCGTATGATAACTCGGCGAAGGAAGCATTGATTTTCACCCCCCCCCCCCACTCCACCCGGCACCAGGTTTTCGGTATGCGTTCTGAGTCCTACAACAACTGGGACACGGCGGAAAAAGGGCGTGTGGAATCTTTCTCACAAGATGACAACTGTATTTCGTTTCCATGACGACAGCATTTGGTAAAGAAGTTGAAATATTTCTCAACCTCGTTGATTTATGAACTATGAAAGATACCTTAGGTGATAGCAAATACCTTACTATAATAATACCGGACAGCTACCAGTTTTGCGTGCGAACGACGCTGGTGCTGCTACCTACCTGCCGGTGTGGAGATACTCGTGAAACAAACTGTAATCAACTGCAATGTATATTGTTCCTGGGCTAGTTAATAGTTTTATTAATTAGTGCTGTGTTAAAATGTCAGGGTGTATATGTGCTGTTTATAATTGTGACAATTGCAGCATTACAAATTGCTCCAAATCGTACTTTCGATTTCCGACAGTTCATAAAACGTGATCAACAAAATTCGTTATTAGGCCTAATGCTTTTGTCTCTGTGTTGATAGAACAATAAAAATTAGTTTTTTTATTTAGGCCTAATAAATGAATAGAAGTTAAAATATTTGGAAATTTTAAGGTTTTAGCAAATTAAGTTTTATTGTTGTCTACATGTCTTTACTAATAATTATTACAAGCATCAGAATATTACCATTTTTAGTTTTGCAGTTGTCAGCAATGGGTATATATAGCATTACTGTAAATTGATTCCTGATGTCAGAACTGATTTTGTCTCGCTAAAGTAAAGAAAAAATATGTAACAATTAATAATTTCAGAAAGTAATGTGAGTTATGCAATATTCTCATAATATGCAGCTCTGATATCAGGTAATAATTTTACATTAAATACTATTCAACATTTCTTAAGTGTTTCATATGTTATTCCACATTACTAACTCTCGTTTTAAACAATAGTCCGAATCCCGCTATGTTAATATTTGTATATATGGACATAATTCCATCCCTCTCCGCCAGATGTCAGGTCCGCGATATTTCTCACTCACGCCAATGCTACTAGCATACAGCTGTCCGGTGTTATTATATGTATGTATGTATGTATGTATTTATTTATTTACACTGCAAGTGGGCAAGCACCCGGTGGCAGTGGTATATACAATATTAACAATACACAATAAAATAATAAGCAATACACAATAAAATTTACAATACACAATACAATTTTACAACACATATACAATTTTATTTTATAGTAAGGTATTTGGTGATAGTGTATAGATTTTCAAGTTCTAAAGACCACGATTCGATTCCCCAATGAGGAATAACGGTTTGTTTCTCATCTTGGTTTGTGTTGTGTATATTCTGAATTGTATAGAGCAGTGGTTACCAAATTGTGAGACGCGACCCCTGGAGGGGGGGGGGGTCGTGTGAAGAGCTGAAGAGGTCCCAAGATAATTCACAAAATAAATAAAAACGTTTTGTTCACATACATTTATGTTCTGTGTAGAACTGTGAATATAAACAGCGTTCATCATAAAAGTAGAAGATATTTCAATACGGTGGTTAGAAAGTAAAACGTAATTGATGCGATGAATGTGTCTGTTATATTCGATACACAGCCTGACGTCAATTTCAAGTTCAACAACTTTTCCCCCTGCTTTTTTTTTTTTTTTTTTTTTTTTTTTGCTGGCAAGACGAGAAACTCAATTTGCATAAATATGAGGTTGCAAATGCTATAAAAAATTCAAGAGTTTCTTTTGCAAACTCGAGGTATTTTTGCATGCTTTTCGTCCAAAACTGGTCTACGCTGTGCGAAAAAAAAAACTATAGTTTCAACAGGACAACATATACAGGGACATCATTTTATTTTTACTAACATTTTTAATATTAACGTGCCTATACCTCAGGATCAACGCCGTTTGCTACCCCCTTCCACGAATGGAATTCGATGATACTGGCGTAATATACAAACAAATCACTTTACTAGTTATAAGAGGGAAGAAATGTAGTTCATCCATTTAGGTAAACTACGAAATATTGCGCTTTTGAGTTTGATCATTTTCATTAGATTTTTGTTTAATCAAAATACAATACAGTATTAACAATGAGTGTTTTTACTCACGAACTGAGCTGTCCATGTGGACGTATTCATTATGCAGTGTACATTATACTGTCCACAACACATTAGCGTACAATATAGAGAATGAAGTTAAATTGAAAAATAGTCATAATATGGATATTTAAACACATTTTTTAAAATGGTGGGCGTTTATTTCGATACAGGCTTCAGTTCTAATGTGCATATTATCGCACTATAGACTATTGCATCTAATCCCAATTACCAGTTTCGTTTTTCGTACTAGTAACTCATGTTGAAATAATTCTGTACTTACTCTATAAAAGAGTACCTTACGTACTGTAAATTCAATCTTCACTTCTGCCCGATCCGGAAAGATAAAATTACTCAGACATGCTATCTACTATCCGTCCAAGTGGTTATGTCGTAGGGTCGTAAAAAGGGGGGAAATCACGTGACAGTTAATTACAAAACGAGGCCCTTTCATTTAAATTATTTTAAACAGTTTTATAATATTACGTAGACGTCCAATTCCTAACAGAAATGAATGTTCTCAGACAAGAGCTAAGACAGCCCAGCCACTAGCTGGCGAATAAAAGCTGGTGGGGGAAACCGGGATACGATGTAGTCAAATGGACGACAGTACCTGTGCGAAAATGATTCAATATTGAAAGCTCTTTCGTCACTGGAAAACGCGAACATATTTTTGGAACGTACTGTTTACTGTGACCGTAAGGCTACTATGACTGTATATGCGGTCTTGGATCTATGTGGAGGACGGTTGAACTTCATTAGTAGAAGGGGTGGGAGTGAAGTACATTCAAAAACTCAGGTACAATAAAAATTGAAGTAAAAATAAAATGATGTCCCTGTATATTTCTGTGAATGTTTATTTTTTTTCAAGGGAATTGCAGTCCATGCTCAAGAACTCGGACGACGGGCCTATTCATAAACAAAGTTGATGACTAATGGACCCCAAACCCCAATCACAGTAGATGGAACGATGGCAATAACTGATAAAGATTGAATTATCATAACCAGTGATAATAAAATTAATCGCTGACCCTTAACACTGGCACGTTGTATGGAGACTGACACAACGCGCCTGCTTCATGAGGACGGCCAGATATGCAAATTCGGACGAGATGGACGCTCAGCAGACTTCGCACGATGAGTTAGATTAGAAGAGGATAGACGACAAGTTAATGCTAGAGCGTTTGAAAATCCTCCAAGCTTAATAAAGAGAACTTCTATAACTGTCAAGTCCAATGCCAGAGTTAATCAATCTTTCTTGGAGCGTTTTAATATAATGGGCAGTTTAGATTACGATGAACCTGGCTTGGCAACCAATTCCAGAACTAAAAGTGTCTCGGACAGTTACATCAAGACGAGTTATAACCAAGATCCAAACCATATAAATGGAGGACTTTTAGAGATGGAAAATCGAGCCCAAATTTTAATCATATGTGACATATGGGGGAGCCACTTCGCCAATATTCTCCGTCCAATTTTCATGACAAAAATATTACACTAATGTATTCAGTAGTAGCGGTAATAATAATAATAATAATAATAATAATAATAATAATAATGATGATGATGATGATGATGAATTATTTTAGCTGGCAGAGTTAAGGCAGTAAGGCCTTCTCTTCCACTCAATCAGCAAAAAGTATACATACATATGTATGAACTTACAAAGAATTCAACAATTTGATTTAGATAAGAGCTACATGTATACAAGAGTTATTTACGAATTAAACAACAAAATACTATGAACTATTAATTAAACACTGAAATACAAACTATGTAGCAGAATTAAGCTAAAATACATAGAATGTTAATATACTTCAAATAATGTTAGATAATAGAAAGAGATTATTATGAGACAATTTTGAAAATACAGCACTATCAGGATGCATGCCTAAAGGAAGGAGTAACAATGTAGACAATGATAGTATAAGTCAGTATGATTGGAGTCAAATGCTAAGAAGGCTATTTTTTAAACTGTTTTTAAAAGTGTTTATTGTCTTGCAGCCCCTAATACTTTGTGACAGGGAATTCCATTGTCGCGAGGTGGATACTGTAAAAGATGATGAATAACGAGATGTTCTATGAAGAGGTATACTTAAAGTGCCACAGATAAGTGATCTGGTATTTACGTCGTGGTTAGAGTATAGATAAGAGAAACGAGACGAAAGGTAATTTGGTGTTGAGGTGTGCAGAATTCGAAAGAGTAAAGACAATACAGAGAAGAAAAATAGGAAAATTATGCTATTGATATTTTAAAATGAAATGGACTAAAATAGTTTCTAAGTAAAATTAGACATTTTAGTCTGTAACAAATTAACATAATTACTTATAAAAATATGAAACGTTTTTAATCAACTTAACAAGAGCCCATATCTTGAGGAAAAAAATAGATTATTTTGCACAATAGTCTGTTTTTCGTCGTTACAGTAAACTGCTGCAATGATTGAAAGTTTATTTTACTGAATTCAGAGTTGCAAATTTAGATAAGAAGGCTATCTTGAAATATGACAAATAACTGCTCTAGAGTTCTAATGAAAACCAGTGCCTTCTATCCTACAATGCATGTAAAATTCATAAGCAAAACACAGTGTTAATTAATATACATTATATGAAACACATCACTGAAATGTACTGAACTTTATTTAAACAATTCAGACTTCACTTAACACGGACTTATTGTGATTATTCGTAGATTAAATATATTTAGATAAAATTGAGAATAGAGACATCAAGTGAAAAGAAATTCTATTAAACAGTTCGACATGAAAATCCAGCGTTACAGACTGCTACACAGCGCAGACCGATGATGCAAGACGGATTAATGGCGGTGGTGATATTTCTAAAGCTTTATATCTATGCCACAAATATATTAAAGTGTTTTTATTTACATTAACAATTTTATACGAAGAGCAACATTAAATACTTTGATAGAATCTTTATGACGGTATTAAAAAGCTGTAAAAAGTGTAAAGGATGGAGGACACACAAGATTTTAATTTATGACTTTCCACGAATATAACTCGGAGATTCCCAACCGAACTTCTGCCACAGCTAACAAACTGCGCCGTGTCACGGAACACTGCGGACAGCTGTAGAATAGACGGCTGTTATTGCAAACTATTGAGTATTTCTTATTTGAATGTATGGATTTTAAACAAAAAGTTTTGAATTAATTTGTAGACTACATTTCCATTCGTGTAACGTTAAAGTAACCACACAATTATTGCAAGATTGCAAAAAAAAAAAAAAAAAAAAAAAATTGGAAGTTGTAAATTATGTTCCTACAGATTTATGGATCTAAAGTATAAATATTGCTTTAAAATTTCTCCCATTTACATTAAAAGATTAATATATATTATTTTAATGTACCGAAGTACATATGATATTTCCATGCAGATATTCTGCGTCATCATACGATGAAAGAGTAATGGAACGGAGAAAAATTCTCCCCGGTGTCGGGATTTGAACCCGGGTTTTCAGCTCTACGTGCTGAGACGATTCTAACCGGCGTCGGAGTTGTATCCAGTGTGGCTTAGTGGATAAAGCATCAGCACGTAGGGCTGAAAACCCGGGTTCAAATCCCGACGCCGGGGAGAATTTTTCTCCGTTCCATTACTCTTTCATCGTATGATGACGCAGAATATCTGCATGGAAATATCATATGTACTTCGGTACATTAAAATAATATATATGATATGCGTAAATCACAGTGATTTAAGACGGCGCTTATTCCGTCGGATCCCGGCCAACTAGTCACTCATATCGAGTGCACCTAGCACATGTGTGGACTTCGGTCCTGCGTTCATAGACATCTATGACGTAGTGCAGAGGGCGGCCACTAGAGGGAACCCAAGAGTTGGAGCTTAATCTGAGACGATTCTAACCGGCGTCGGAGTTGTATCCGGTGTGGCTTAGTGGATAAAGCATCAGCACGTAGAGCTGAAAACCCGGGTTCAAATCCCGACGCCGGGGAGAATTTTTCTCCGTTCCATTACTCTTTCATCGTTAAAAGATTAAACTTACAACTTACAACAATAACATACCCAAGTTGGATAGAAGGGGTTTACCAGAGGTCTGCATCGGACGTTTTCGCTCGAGCGCCAAGTAGTTCAAAGCATAATCCGATAGGCAGCGCACGTGCAATATGGGTAAAATTGTCACGAGCGATAAATCCTCGAACGGTATAAGCCGAGCGTTATACATTCGTTCTTGTTACAGTGATGAACTGTGTAGTAACATCATAGATGTTTATCATTTCAAAACTTTGCAGTGTTTAACTAACCTCTCCATAGTACAACTACAAACCTTGCTTTAAAATGTAATATAAATGTTGTAGGTAAATGTTTTTTTTCCCCCACACAGGAGTGATTTTGTTTTTGCCACATCTGATAGATGTTATTGGATGTAAATGTAATTTTTATAAACGCAGAACACAAACACGATAATGCAAGAACCGTATAAAGTTTTCTAGTAGTAATAATAATAATAATAATAATAATATAATAATAATAATCTCTAATAATTAGTGTATCAATCTTTGCGTCTGTATCAGTTGTGCAGCATGATTATTCGTTTTATTATATTTTCTGTGATGTTATCTCTGTACTAATATTGTTATTAATCTACTGCTATATCAATAATATTTTGTAAAACGTTTCTACATTGTCGCAGTATACAGGATGTTTAAAAAATACGGGGCATAATTTCAGGTATGTATTTCCCACATGTAGACAATCAAAGTAGTTCATTACAACATGTGTCCGGAAATGCTTCATTTCCGAGTTATGGCCTTCACAACATTGAAATTCACCGGAACGTTTTTCTTTCCGCAGGTCGTTGTCATTACAGAAGATGTTCAAAATGTCCACCTCCTGCTTGAATACAGACCTCCCATCGATGTTTCATTGACCTGCGAACACGATCCCAAACTCCAGGAGTATTGCGTATGTCCTGAGAACATGCCACATTTCGATTCCGAAGGGATTCCAAATCAGGCACCGGAGACGGCAAACCAATTATTTTAAATGGCCCCACAAGTAGAAATCGAGAGGGTTCAGATCAGGTGAGCGTGGAGGCCAAGCAATTGGACCACCTCTACCTATCCATCGATCAGGAAACCTTCGATCCAAGTATCGGCGAGCCGTACGACTGAAGTAAATGTGTTGACGATTGATCAGTGGAGTGTCTTATAAAACATGAGGTATGGTGTTTTCCAGGAAGTTTGTGTACGCCTGCCCCGTAAGTCTGTTTACAAGTACATGGGGTCCAACTAATCGATCACCAATGATACCGGCCCACATGTTGAGGGAGAACCGCACCTGGTGATGAGATGGAACAGTTGCACGTGGGTTTCCATACGTCCATACATGCTGATTGTGAAAATTTGTTATGCCATCTCGTGTGAACTGTGCTTCATCTGTAAATAATACTAAGGCAGGAAAGTTCGGATTTATACCACACTGCTGCAAGAACCACTGACAGAACCTAATTCGTGCAGGGTAATCTGCTGGTGACAGGGCCTGTACACGTTGCAAATGATAAGGATGCAATTGATACTCTTTCAACAGTCTCCAGACAGTCGTATGAGTAACATTGACTTGCAACGCTACCCTTCTTGTGCTGATAGAAGGAGTCATGTTCACAGCCTCCAGAATCTCCTCCTGTACTTCTGGAGTTGTAGATCTTGGTCGTCCCCTTCCCAAACCAGGAGAGTTAAATTTTCCATACTCGCACAGACGGTAATGGAGACGTACAAATGTCTTCCGATCTCGACATTGTCGCTGTGGGTACCTCTCCTGGTACAAACGATGAGCCAGCGCAGCATTGCCGTCCGCCTTACCGTACATGAAGTGTATCTCTGCCAGCTCTTGATTTGAATACATGTCGCACAGTCTAACGCCTACACAACACTGAATGTAACCTTCGCCTCGGAATGAATTGTCGGAGTGCCCTCTTAATGTCTCCTTTGACGGCAACGACCTGCGGAAAGGAAAACGTTCCGGTGAATTTCAATGTTGTGAAGGCCATAACTCGGAAATGAAGCATTTCCGGACACATGTTGTAATGAACTATTTTGATTGTCTACATGTGGGAAATACATACCTGAAATTATGCCCGTATTTTTGAAACACACTGTATAGGCGGAACACTAGGCCTATGTATGGACCTATCATATTATATATGTGGTAAATCAAATATTGAATAATTATTAATTAGCAATAATAACTGTATATCGAAGTTTTTCACACTATCTATATATATATAATTTGAACTGGTAATGGAAATTACGGGAAAACGGCTGAACGGATTTTAATGAGTGACCCCTCATTTTCATGCCTGGCATCCAAAGGTTTTCGGAAAAATAGTAGTTTTCAGTGAAATGTCAATTTTCCTACATAATTGTCCTATTTTCCAAAATCCATTTGTTGTCAGTTTTGAGAAATAATTTTATTGAATCACTGCCGACTCGATTGAATTTCAGAACAAAACACACACTACAATAAACAATAGGCTATTACACGAAGGCCATGACCTGCAGGATTGCCGACATATTTAGAGCTCTATTCAATTTGTTATTAAAAACTGATTCTGCAGTGATAATTTTCTGAGTACAGCTGTGTATTGGATATTCAAATCTACGAAACCTGAGGTGGTTTGATGACATTATTACCATTAGAAATTAAATATTAGTATAGTTAATATCATGATGCGTCTATTTTTCATTAATTGTACATAATATTGATGCTATATTGATGACATGAAAGTGAAACGTTTTGAGGTTATGTAAGTAAATGTAGAGAATATCTTAATTTAGATCTTCATTTCTATAATTTACTGAGTGGCTGCTATATATAAAACTACAAAACTTAAGTAAGATAATAATATTGTTATTAAAAATCGAATATTTTTATACTTATTAACCCAGTGGGATTGGGTCTTTTTTATATACTTAATGGCGGTGTAGTGTAGATATTGATATGTGTCATTGTCTTCAGTATTGGCTCGAGAGAGCGCAGAAATTACAGTTCCTAAGGAAAGATAAAAAGGTATTACTTACTGATAAAATAAGAGGCGTAGAAAATTTTGTAGTCTCCAGATCATTTCAGCAAGATCTCTTAGTAGGATAAAATGATTTTACGCTCTACATTTCAAGTTCTACATGCAGTAGCTATACGAAAATGCTATTGTTCGAAAGCTTAGCAAACCTGACATTTTTTTAACTTTTGCCTACAATCCACAATGACCTGAAATAGCTACTGCTATCGTCCTGACATTGATACTTGCGTTTTCGCATTGAAACTCAAAAACTGAAGTTGGATAGGTTCAAGAAAAAGTATTTGGCCTAAAAAAATTCCATTCAGAGAGAGTATGTTTCATTACTATGGAAGCAAATAACTATCAAAAAGGCAAGTATTCTTCATTGAAAATAAATCTGAAAAAAAGTTTATTTGAACGTCTATCGAACTTAGATTGCAGCTGCATTTGCTGCACAAGTTATTTATAACTTCATGTTCCTGTTTTGGTATGTTCCATTGACTGTTCCATTAAACGTTTGTCATAAACGCAGAAAATAAAGCCTTATTTTTACCGTGTGAGCAAAACATATGTGTATCTTATCTGTCGCCTTCCATACAAGATAAGACATGTCGGTGAGATGACCTTGTACTGTGCTTCTATTTATTACGAGCGTATCACGACCGATCGTATCTCACTCGAGGGTGCGACACTTGACCCAGTTCAAGCGAGCGATTTAACTCCAATGCAGCAATCTGGGGTTTACATACCGTCGTTGATTTTTAAACGTCTTATGTGACAGTACAGAGCCTAATTTTTTCAGCAGGAAGAAAAAAAAATAGGCTTATCATTAGGCCTACAGAAGAATATTAGATAATTCTGTAGAAAGCGTTGATGAATATGATACCATAGAGGAGCATTGTAAGCCTATTGATGATTAATTAATTGAGTAGCTTAATATCAAAGACGGACATCTGACCTCAATCGAAATTTAGATAGCTGTGGTTTCTTATACAATCTTTCATGCCTTTCCAGTTATAGTGAAACCATATGCAAACTCTAACACGACATTTATAAAATAAATTGTGTTAAATATTACAAAGAACACTGTAAATTAAAAAAAATTGCCTCTAGATCATAACTATGGAGATGACAGATGTCCGTCTTTGATATTAAACTACACAATTGTTTCTTCCTCCTGAAAAATTATGCTGTGTACTGACACATAGAAGGTTTCATAAAATCAACAACGATATGTTATTGGAATATAAAAAGTTATCCTTTCCTATTAAACATTTTGAATTAAAGTGTATTTTTTTTTTTTTTCGGCAAGAGTTCCGCATATCCCGTAAACAAGACGAAGGCATTAAGACGTGAATTGCTCTTACGCCGCATTGTGTATGACGTCTGCTGACGACATCTGAGAGCACGAGAAGCAAATTTAAGGACCGGTTCTCAACTCCGGCAAATACATTTCTCTCTCCGCTGGCTCCTCTTCCTCTTATTCGTGGAGGGAATGAGGGCTGACTCGTAAAGTTCACAGCGGTGTGTGTAACTGTGATTTGCGGCAAGAGCAGGCACGGGAAGAGAAAACAATCCAACTTAAACAAGTAATCGTCCACACGGCCTCCAAAGGTTGAAATAATCTAACTTGTAGGAAAGTGGATAGATGGATAGCTGGACGATTATGTCACAGTGTTTCAAGCAAAATGTCCGTCAAGAAATGTCCAGAATGTAAATATGTCCAATGCACTCTAGTAAGTGATCCAGTATCAGAATGGACAAGCTATAAAACTGCCCACTGTAAATATTATCAAACGTCGAATTATAATAGTACATTATGCAACGAGCCTATAATGATAGTAATTAAGACGCGAGTATGTTTGTTTATATTTGGAAGTAAATCCCGAAAAGACAAAGTATATGATTATGTCTCGTGACGAGAATATTGTACGAAATGGAAAAATAAAAATTGGAGATTTATCCTTCGAAGGGGTGGAAAAATTCAAATATCTTGGAGCAACAGTAACAAATATAAATGACACTCGCGAGGAGATTAAACGCAGAATAAATATGGGAAATGCCTATTATTATTCGGTTGAGAAGCTCTTATCATCCAGTCTGCTGTCAAAAAATCTGAAAGTTAGAATTTATAAAACAGTTATATTACCGGTTGTTCTGTATGGTTGTGAAACTTGGACTCTCACTCTGAGAGAGGAACATAGGTTAAGGGTGTTTGAGAATAAGGTGCTTAGAAAAAATTTTGGGGCTAAGCGGGATGAAGTTACAGGAGAATGGAGAAAGTTACACAACACAGAACTGCACGCATTGTATTCTTCACCTGACATAATTAGGAACTTAAAATCCAGACGTTTGAGATGGGCAGGGCATGTAGCACGTATGGGCGAATCCAGAAATGCATATAGTGTGTTAGTTGGGAGACCGGAGGGAAAAAGACCTTTAGGGAGGCCGAGACGTAGATGGGAGGATAATATTAAAATGGATTTGAGGGAGGTGGGGTATGATGATAGAGACTGAATTAATCTTGCACAGGATAGGGACCGATGGCGGGCTTATGTGAGGGCGGCAATGAACCTTCGGGTTCCTTAAAAGCCATTTGTAAGTAAGTAAGTATGTTTGTTTATGAAATGAGTGCAAGCGAGTTTCATAATTTTCATACCAGCGTCTTAATTACCATAATAGGCAAGTTTCATACGACTTTTTATGCTCCACCATATTTCTAACTTGAAATTATTCAGAAGTATTCATTTTATTCGTATCTGACTGAAGATCGGAAGTGACCTTGTGCATAGCTCGTAAATTGTGAGATGTGCGCAGACGCGAAAGTATTGATTTTTTCCGAGGAACAATAATGTCATTGACCTTGATGTAATCTAGAGAATAACACGAACTAATTTTGATATAACCTGGAAATTGATTTAGAATTGAAAAACGAGATGACAAATTGAATTTATTTGAATATTATTTACAATTAACGATTATTATTATAGTAGCAGAACATAACCTTCTGCGACAGTATTGGATTTCCAGCCTCCGTGACGTTTCCTTCGTTGTCTTTCGATTGCATATCCGAGAATAATAGAAAACCTGAACTTTAATGAACAGGTGTACTTTAATGACATGCATTAAAGGACTGCTACCAGGTGTATAATTACTACATTTCGGCATGGTCGAGTATAAAAATATCAATAGTGCAGTCGCTCTAATTTCCGGCAGCCAATCACGTTGTAGGTCGGCTACATTTAAACGTGTGCGTCTTGTAATTCGTTATGGATTTCCTTAAGGCTCGATAAATACTTTATATAATCGCCCGCCATTTTGGCTCTTTCGTTGGCGTTCGCAGAAAGCACACGAGGACGTTATTTGCCGCTCAATTATTTGCTGAATTACAGTGCGTTTGATTTATTATCATAGGAGCTACGAGATGATAATGTTTAACGGTGTGGCAAATAGATTCCTCGTATGGTAGTTCGGCAACGAAAGAACAAAAATGGCGAACGATATACCTTCCTAGACTTTACTTCCAAAGACGTAAGCAAAGAGGAGGAGTCACGCCGGGAATAACAGCGTTGCGACTATAGCCCCCAAAATCAGCTCATATGAAGTTTAATATCAATACAGAAATTACAAGAACTGTGTGAACGCGTAAGCAGTGTTGCCAATTCAGCGGATTTCCCGCTAGATCTAGCGTTTTTCGGCGTTAGTTTAGCGGGTAAAATTTATGAAATTTGTATTGCTGAAATAGGGATTAAGCCGAAATTTTTAGCACTCACAGCGGCAAAATGATATAATTTTACATTGACAATGTAGCAATTTAGCGGTTTCTGCACGGCTTCACAGCAGATTTTTAAGAATCGAGTTGGCAACACTGCGCGTAAGTAATGCAAAGACTTTAATTTTAATGATTACTTTTTGCATCAGTCTATTTTTTTTAAGCTTTTGACCCACATTCAACTCCAGGTGACACGAAGATGCTGCTTAACAGAATTGTTTTTTTTTCTATACCAGTAGTATTATCTGATAATGTCATCAATACTGCGTTGATTAGTAATGTATTTATTTTATTACAGGGAACACTTCAAATAAAACCAACTTTTGTTTCTTGGACCTTTTCATTTGGATAGTGGGTCATTGTGATATTTCAATGAAAGACGGGAAGCAAGTCGTACACTTAGGAATAAAAAGAGAGGTTACTTGAAGGAAAAACTGAATGAGGTAGAAACAAATAGTAAGAATAAAAACATTCGAGATTTATATAAGGGTATAAAGGAATTTAAGAACGGATATCAGCCAAGGGTAAACGTTATCAAGGATGAGAATGGTGACTTGCTTGCAGACTCTCCATCAATCCTAAACAGATGGAAAAACTATTTTGCGCAACTACTAAATGTACATAGGCCAAATAGAAATGATCGGGACGAAATTGAAATACAAACTGCTGAGCCATTTATACCCGAACCCACGCTTACAGAAGTCGAAATTGCGATAGAAAATCTGAAAAAGTACAAGTCTCCAGGTATCGATCAAATTCCAGCAGAATTAATACAAGAGGGTGGGAGAGCATTATATAGCGAAATTTATAAACTTGTACTTGCTATTTGGGAAAAGGAAATTGTACCAGAACAATGGAAGGAGTCCATAATTGTACCTATTTTTAAAAAGGGGGACAAAACCAACTGTGGTAACTTTCGAGGAATATCACTTTTGTTGACGTCGTACAAAATTTTGTCCAATATTCTTTTGAGAAGATTAACTCCGTACGTAGATGAAATTATTGGGGATCATCAGTGCGGTTTTCGGCGTAATAGATCGACTATTGATCAGATTTTTTGTATTCGACAGATAATGGAGAAAAAATGGGAGTATAAGGGTACAGTACATCAGTTATTCATAGATTTCAAAAAGGCTTATGACTCGGTTAAGAGGGAAGTATTATATGATATTCTTATTGAATTTGGTATTCCCAAGAAACTAGTTCGATTAATTAAAATGTGTCTCAGTGAAACGTACAGCAGAGTCCGTATAGGTCAGTTTCTATCTGATGCTTTTCCAATTCACTGCGGGCTAAAGCAAGGAGATGCACTATCACCTTTACTTTTTAACTTCGCTCTAGAATATGCCATTAGGAAAGTTCAGGATAACAGGCAGGGTTTGGAATTGAACGGGTTACATCAGCTTCTTGTCTATGCGGATGACGTGAATATGTTAGGAGAAAATACACAAACGATTAGGGAAAACACGGAAATTTTACTTGAAGCAAGTAGAGCGATCGGTTTGGAAGTAAATCCCGAAAAGACAAAGTATATGATTATGTCTCGTGACCAGAATATTGTACGAAATGGAAATATAAAAATTGGAGATTTATCCTTCGAAGAGGTGGAAAAATTCAAATATCTTGGAGCAACAGTAACAAATATAAATGACACTCGGGAGGAAATTAAACGCAGAATAAATATGGGAAATGCGTGTTATTATTCGGTTGAGAAGCTCTTATCATCCAGTCTGCTGTCGAAAAATCTGAAAGTTAGAATTTATAAAACAGTTATATTACCGGTTCTTCTGTATGGTTGTGAAACTTGGACTCTCACTCTGAGAGAGGAACATAGGTTCAGGGTGTTTGAGAATAAGGTGCTAAGGAAAATATTTGGGGCTAAGCGGGATGAAGTTACAGGAGAATGGAGAAAGTTACACAACACAGAACTGCACGCATTGTATTCTTCACCTGACATAATTAGGAACATTAAATCCAGACGTTTGAGATGGGCAGGGCATGTAGCACGTATGGGCGAATCCAGAAATGCATATAGAGTGTTAGTTGGGAGACCGGAGGGAAAAAGACCTTTAGGGAGGCCGAGACGTGTATGGGAGGATAATATTAAAATGGATCTGAGGGAGGTGGGGTATGATGATAGAGACTGGATTAATCTTGCACAGGATAGGGACCGCTGGCGGGCTTATGTGAGGGCGGCAATGAACCTTCGGGTTCCTTAAAAGCCATTTGTAAGTAAGTAAGTAAGTAAGTAAGTAAGTAAGTGGGTCATTGTGAGCTGTTTCTGTAGTGGACATTTGGTCTTCGGACATTTTTGTACTGACATTTAATGTGTTGGACTTTCTGAATTGAGCTCTCTGACCTGGGAGCAGGTGGACTGATGGACAAGGGTTCTGTAGGTGTGTAAACAGAGGAGTAGTGGATGGATGTGTTGGTACATACGGGTGGACTAAGCTTGTCTAGGCTCGAGTGGAGGCGGTGATTCTTTGTTATGACGATCGCATTGCGGGCAGTTCGTCTGATATGCAAACTAGAGACTTTTATGATATCTGAAACGTGATGGTGAAGTTTGTTATAAGCTACAGTTTTAGCAGGGAACGTTTTCGTGCGTACGATTTGAGAAAAATTGGAGCTGCGTCTATGCCACCTGCAATGCATTCGTTACTTAAAGATCCTCATTTGTTAATTCATGGCCCACGTTATCCTCCTACTGCAGGGTTGATGAAATGAAATGTGCATCCTAAAGTTGCTATTTTGAAGGATCCATTAAAATTCATTTTTAGGGTTATTTTCTTCTTTGCTTGTTTCTAAGATTAAGGTCCGTGTGGTATGACGTATTCATAATGTTACAAAGTCTTGATATCTGATAATTTAATTCGTTTATTCTGTTTTACTTCTGCAAGTTTCATACTTCATGAGAGTTCCGATTTCGTCAGGTTTTCAACAAATTCAACCCTGGTTTCTTCAGACTAATCTACGAGATCGTGTGTAGGAGTATACCCGTATATTGATGGTGGTTTAAGCTGTTTACTGTGGTGTACTAGAATGCTTTGTGGAGGCAGTGCAGGAATTACTTGTTTAACCACCCATTTGGTGAAATTTTCTTCATTCATCTCATTGTGATTGTCTCCTCTTCTTGATTCTGCATTATACATGAGCAACGCGTCCGGAATAAATCCATTCTCATTACCTCCTATGAGCTTTTGCCTAGGACTATAAATTTGTGAACATCTCTGGAATATTGACGTTTTACCAGCATTGATAAGTTGTATAGTGGCTTTGGCACCATTTTTCATCAAGAAAGATAACTTTTTTCGTTCTTTACATTATTCTTCAAAATAGGCTCTGCTGTTGTTTAGTAATCATTAGAGATCAGCAAAATATGAAGAAAGTTGTTTTCATAATATGACATTTATTTTCGCAAAATATGAAAATTTCATCATCATCATCATCATCATCTTCATGGTTTAGGCTTTGTGCCTGTTCCGTCTTCACATTTTATTCAGTTCCACCTCTTCCTCGGACGTCCGACATCTCTTTTGCCTTTAGGTTGGTACTGTTGTATCAATGCTGGAATTCTTTCGTTATCCATTCGAGACAGGTGTTCTTTCCACTTTTCTTTATAATCTTCAACTTTTTCGTTTATGTTGTATATATATATTTAATTCTTTACGGATATCCTCATTTCTTATCAGATCCCTTCTTGTACGTCCCTTTACTCTGCGTAGAAACCTCATCTCTGCAGCCTGTAATTTACTTTTATCTCGTTCTTTAACTATCCATTATTCGCTTCCATATGTCAACACGGGTACTGCCATAGTTTTATATAACTTTAGTTTTGTTTCTTTTCTAGTTTTATTTTTTAGTGTTCTATTTATTGTTCCGCATATCCACTGGAATTAGCTTATTTTGTTGTCAATATCTCTATCTACATCATAAGTTATATTAAAACCTAAATAATCAAAATGAGATACTTGTTCTATGGGCTTATTATCAACTATTATTTTTGTACGAATTGGAAATTTACCACTGTGGGGCATTGCTTTAGTTTTATGAGTTGATATGCTCAAATTATAGTTTTCTTTTCCATGTAGGTGTAGTTTGTGAATGGCATATTGCAATTTTTCTTCACTGTCTTGTATTAAATGTTACATCATCGGCAAACATTAGAACATTTAAAAATGTATCTTTACTAATCTTTATACATGGATTCACCTCCATTTTCCATTCCTTAAATATGAAAATTTGGAGTATACTTATAATTCAGTGCTAACATATCTTCGTTCCCAAACCATTATGGGGAGATTTGTATCATTACTTAGAAAATAAGCCTTTAGAGGTTAATACTTGTTTTGTTTATGTTTAATGTTCTACCAAATAAATAAAAATAAATCTTAATAATTAGATTGATTTTCAGCATTATCATGAAATACTTAACTGAATACAAGAAATATGTAGCTCAATTTATTTTTGCTAAAGAAAAACTAATAGTTCTTGCATTGGTTGGACTGAACACTGGTTACAATATTAGTGAGTTTTACATATTTTCTCGCAAAACATTTTGCCACTTAATATTCTACTGTGCTATGAAAAAACCATGACAATACAAGAAAGGGTAAATTCTGTAGGCAGCGAAATTGATGTTTGAAACACGTTTAAAACATTAATTAATATTTCTGTAAATAGATACAGCAACATTGAAAGACTTTAATTAGATTGGAAAGAATGTGCAGAGGTGAAATAATAATCACTGATTTCGTTTTTGTTTCTCGAATCCACTGACGCTACAAGTTCAACGAATCTAAAGGGAAATTTGGAGACGTCACTTGTCCTTGGGGGATTGCCTGGTTTGGATTTTTCAAGAGTTTTCTGGAAGTTGATGATGTCTCTTTATAACATCTGGAGAGCTGGATTCAGTGGTAGTTAGAAATATTAACGGAGGGGACGAGTTTACAAAATATGAACAATTATGAAGATTAAAAATTTTGATCTGAGCAGGAAACCTTGAGAATATGAAATTTCATATTTTGCCTGCTTTTCGTTGTTATTTAGTCAACTGTCCGAAGACAGGTTTGAACCTCATAAGTAACACCAATAAGGCATCACTCATGAGGCAACTAGGCCAGGAGATAATGAGGTAAGGTGGCCAGTTCCTTTCCCCCTCCAATGCATACATCGCGATTAGCTACAAATGTATTACACTAATCAGACTTCAGATGCATACAAACAATTGTTCTTCCTCTGGCACATATCGTCAAGTGAGATGTAATGCCTGATAATAGACGTAGGCCTACATATTAGTAGTATTAAATATACAAATTTATGTATGGATTTTATAAAAATTGAAAAATTGTAAATTTAAATTTATATATTATAATTGCACAGTAGACATAAGACAAATTGTATTGTATAATTACTAATTTCAATTCAGGAATCCGCCCCTGAGCACGAGTTCTACTCTTTCAGGGGCGAGCTAAAGTTTTTCTGTATTTATTATATTTTATGTTACAATTATTAGCAAAATAATAAATAAATGCATAAATAAATGAAATGAAATGAAATGAAATGGAATGAATGAATAATCAGCCAGAACCTCAACCAGAGGCACTGTTTTCAGTAATGATTTTTTCTCTATCAACTTGCATCTTTTGTTCTTACTTTTGTGATATTTCAATTGCAGCGACTTAAATATTTTCCGAAACTTGTCCTTACAGACTTGAAATTTGATCTCTCGTTGGCAGAATTTCAACAGTTCGGATATCTTTATTCACCGCACAATAATTAAGGAAATCACTCAATAGTGTGCCTATCCCTGCCGTACAATTTCATGTTATTCACTTTCCTGTTCTTTCCCCATCTAAGTGTCTATAACTGTTTCCTGCATTTTTTAAAGAATTTTTCTAATTCAGTTTCTATCGATCCCAAACATTGCTTCTTCTAGTTTTTTTGCTTTATGTGCCTGAATAATTTGCCGACATTTTTGAAGTCCCGGAATTTGGTGACGTTATAAATCAAATCTTGCTTCACTGTCATTAACACTCACTTCCTGTAGCAATCTAGAGCTGCGTGCACTCGAAACTGTTATCAGAACTAACTGTACTATGTGATGTGACGTAAAAGATCATAGTTCCAGCAGCGCCACTTCTTAGGAACGCCTAGTGGGCTCAGTCGATTAGTACGTCGAGAGGCGATTAGTTACGTTTGTGTTTCACAGATCATTATGTGGCTAGCTATACAGAGGGGCAAGTGCGTGGGATGTTAGACGATTATGAAGCTAGAGAGGGTTGCGATCACAGAATAGGTAGGCAGTAAGCCGGTAAATAGCTCCCACTCCAGAAACTTGGTCGAGGTAACTTCTGGGAATTATTAACTATGAGGAGGTTCTTCCTGGAAGAATCTGGTGAACAGACTCTTGAACCCAACACAGGATAAAGATCTGTTGAGCTAGAACCAATGAAGATAGGAAATAATACAATAGACCTTCAAGGTTTCTCAAAGTGTGCTCCGAAAAATATCTGTAAAATATCCGCACTAAATTAGTGCAGAGATCTACTGAACCAAGTCTTCAGATTAAGGAAAATGGAGTAAAAGTGTTGAAGTGAACTAGTAAAGGGTGTAGCGCTCTGATCAATGTTTCACTGCCAAATGGATAATGTCTGTTGCAGGATTAAGAATTCAGCCACTTTTACCTTTCTCGACATATTTTATTCCGCTGCATGTATGTTGATAACGCTGCAGCTACCCTCTAAATTAGGTTACTTACTTACTTACTTGCTTTTAAGGAACCCGGAGGTTCATTGCCGCCCTCACATAAGCCCGCCATTGGTCCCTATCCTGAGCAAGATTAATCCATTCTCTATCATTATATCCCACCTCACTCAAATCCATTTTAATATTATCTTCCCATCTACGTCTCGGAATCCCTAAAGGTCTTTTTCCCTCCGGCCTCCCAACTAACACTCTATACGCATTTCTGGATTCGCCCATACGTGCTACATGTCTTGCCCATCTCAAACATCTGGATTTATTGTTCCTAATTATGTCAGGTGCAGAATACAATGCGTGCAGTTCTGTGTTGTGTAACTTCCCCGTTCTCCTGTAACTTCATCCTTCTTAGCCCCAAATATTTTCCTAAGCACCTTATTCTCAAACATCCTTAAACTATGTTCCTCTCTCAAAGTGAGAGTCCAAGTTTCACAGCCATACAGAACAACCGGTAATATAACTGTTTTATAAATTCTAACTTTCAGATTTTTTGACAGCAGACTAGATGACAAAAGCTTCTCAACCGAATAATAACAGGCATTTCCCATATTTATTCTGTATTTCACATCCTCCCGAGTGTCATTTATATTTGTTACTGTTGCTCTTTACTGTGGTCGTGCCAGAGAATCAGTCCCATTCCGAGGTTTATTTGAAGGATTCGTAACAAGTTTTTTTTTACGGTGATGGGTTGTTAGCCCTTCGCCCAACCCCCAAGCTGGAGGACCACTCCTTATCGGCTCTCCACGACTGCTTATTCAATATATTCGCAGCTACCCTCCATATCTGGAGGCCATCTCCTCGATCCGTAACCTGAGGACGCGCCATGCCGTGGTGATAGGGACCCACAATACATGGCTAAATTAAGTTAGCTACTAAATTTACGATAGGCCTATTTGTGAACATAATATTTTTCATAATTTATTACTAAGATATTTATTTGAGGTACACAAAGACAAAGCAGTTTAGTCCGTGAATTAGTGTGCATAACAAAATGTGTTGCATGTTCATTATAAGTGCGTGTTTTATGAGCCTGGGTGAGATCCGGGTGCTAAAGAAACATTCCCAGTCAGTCAACTTCACATCACCCGACTTCTCCTTCTGTAAACCTCGTCGTGTAGGCTGCTGGAAGTGACTTCAGTCAGTATTGTTTTGTAATTGAAAAGAAAAGCCGTTCCATACAAAACAATACAAGTAAAGAAGAGGGATTTCTATCAACTCGAATCCACTTTCGTGAAACAACAAGAAACTCAAGTATGATCAATGTTAACAAATTGTCTCAGTGACAGATTTCCGCATTGTGTTATATGCAGGGAAATGTTACCAAAGAGCTCCATGTTCCCTGCGAAATTTCGCCGCCATTTTGAATTTTGTCATCCAGACGAATTAGATATCATGTATTGTGGGTCCCTATCACCACGGCATGGCGCGTCCTCAGGTTGCGGATAGAGGAGACGGCCTCCAGATATGGAGGGTAGCTGTGAATATATTGAATAAGCAGTCGTGGACAGCCGATAAGGGGTGGTCCTCCAGCTTGGGGGTTGGGCGAAGGGCTAACAACCCATCACCGTAAAAAACAGCTCGTTACGAAACCTAACAATAAGCCTCAGAATGGGACTGATTCTCTGGCACGACCACAGCAAAGGAATAAAGTTATGAGATTTGGTAATTGGAACGTAACTAGTCTTTATAGAACAGGAGGGGTAACATTAGTAGCAAAAGAACTAGCTAGATATAGAATAGACTTCGTAGGAGTACAAGAGGTTAGGTTAGATGGGAATGGCTTATCACAAATAGGCCATTACTTGTTGTATTATGGGGAAGGAAACAATAATCATCAATTAGAAACAGGATTCTTTGTTCATAAAAGAATAAAATCAGCAGTAAAAAAGGTCGAATTTATCAGGGACAGGTTATCGTATTTAGTACTTAAGGGTAGATGGTGCGACATCATAGTTATAAATGCTCATGCCCCTACAGAAGAGAAAGACGACCATATAAAGGATAGCTTCTATGAGGAATTGGAACATACTTTTGATCAGTTATGTAGATATCACATGAAAATTTTATTGGGGGATTTCAACGCTAAAGCAGGACGGGAGGATATTTTCAAACCGATTATTCACGTTTATTCTTTTCTGGTGGTGGGTGACCACTGGAAAATATTTTTGGGCCATCTTTCCTTCCCCATTCTTCGCATATACCATATCATTTAAGAGTTTGATTTTCTATAATTTTTATAATCAAGATTGGAATGGAAAACCAATGTCAGAACTATAATGAAAGACAGACATTAAAAAGAAGGAGACTGAAACAATGAGAATAGGTGGGCGCTGAAGACGGCAAACCTATAAAGGCTGAAAAAGCCAAAGAAGAAGAAGAAAAAGAAGAAGAAGAAAAAGATGATGATGATGATGATGATGATGTACCGGACTCCAAATAACTAACTAATATTTATTAACTTTCTAAAAGTTTGTTTTACTGGACATTTTTCCAATTATGTCGCAGTTTATTTATTTTTCCGGAGCGCATAATTGTTTCATTATTCTTGTATAGTGCACATGTAGGATTAAAATCAAATATGGAATCGGATAATGTCTGTATACAGATATAAATAATAGAATTAATAATGTTCATAATGAATACTTTTAAAATTATGCATGTCTATTGATCTACAGGGATATACTGCGGGCAGCAATATAATCTCCTTAATAAAATTCTACTGATGTAGCTTTGTCTTTCATCTCCTCAAGAATTTATCGAAATTCGATGAAATTATATGTCGGAAGCTTGTGTTAAAGTTTTGATATGGGATTCTATGAATGCCACGTGGATATTGGAAACTTTTATATTAAAAAGGCTACATAAAATTTTATTCCTTTCTCTAATAAAGACGTAAGCCGAAGAAAATGTGATATTACAACAGATAAAAATCGAAACTTAACTCGTAATAGCCTAATCATCTTAGAATCAACAAGAGCAACTTATATTCAATGAAAGTGGTCGAGTGGCATGTGTTTTTTTCACATTATCACCGACCTTACCGTGTTCACTAATATTTACACTCACGTCAATTTCTCTTTTTTCTTTATCCTTCTTATTTAACTCTCTCCACTTCACCTTCTCTCATTATTTCATTTTTCTTTCTCTCCCTCTCTACTTCTATTCTTCTTCTGCTTGTTTTTCTTCGAACTCTTTTTCCGATGTTTATTTCTCTCGTTTTATAGATAGTCAAAGTAAATTCGTTGCGTACTGTACGTCCAAGGAACGAGGCGCAAGGCAGGTGGTCGCTGCTGTCCGTTTGTTATGATCTTTTTAGTCAAATTAAAGACGTATACAGACTTCAGTTTAATTTATGTATACATCTTGATTACAAAACTTTTAATACTTTTTTTCTTTTTATTCAGTATGCTCCATTGCTGGAGCAAGTAAAGAGATAGGTTTGGAAGTAAATCCAGAAAAGACAAAGTATATGATTATGTCTCGTGACGGGAATATTGTACGAAATGAAAATATAAAAATTGGAAATTTATCTTTTGAAGAGGTGGAGAAGTTCAAATATCTGGGAGCAACAGTAACAAATATAAATTAAACACAGAATAAATATGGAAAATGCTTGTTATTATTCGGTTGAGAAACTTTTATCATTCAGTCTGCTGTCAAAAAATCTGAAAGTTAGAATTTATAAAGCAGTTATATTACCGGTTGCAAATTAAGCTTTCAGGAATAACTCCCTGTAAAGTTAATTTGAATAATTTCGAAGGAAAAGTTGTTCCGGGGCCGGGTATCGAACCCGGGACCTTTGGTTAAACGTACCAACGCTCTCCCACTGAGCTACCCGGCCCCGGAACAATTTTTCCCTCGAAATTATTCAAATTAACTTTACAGGGAGTTATTCCTGAAAGCTTAATTTGCATAATACACGTCACTGTACGTAACAGAAAACCACAATTTAAAGTCCAACAGAGTTAGTGTGCACTCAAATGTTGGTTGCTTGACTGTTGTCAGCCCACTTTGAGGTCTGTGGATATAGAGGGAAAAATTGGATCGGTGTCGGGTAGAGTTCCCGGGTAGCTCAGTGGGAGAGCGTTGGTACGTTTAACTAAAGGTCCAGGGTTCGATACCCGGCCCCGGAACAATTTTTCCCTCGAAATTATTTATATTACCTGTTGTTCTGTATGGTTATGAAACTTAGACTCTCACTTTGAGAGAGGAACAGGGATTAAGGGTGTTTGAGAATAAGGTTCTTAGGAAAATATTTGGGGCTAAGAGGGATGAAGTTACAGGAGAATGGATAAAGTTACACAACACAGAACTACACGCATTGTATTCTTCACCTGACATAATTAAGAACATTAAATCCAGACGTTTGAGATGGGCAGGGCATGTAGCACGTATGGGCGAATCCAGAAATGCATATAGAGTGTTAGTTGGGAGGCCAGAGGGAAAGAGACCTTTAGGGAGGCCGAGACGTAGATGGTAAGATAATATTAAAATGGATTTGAGGGAGGTGGGATATGATGATAGAGAATGGATTAATCTAGCTCAGGATAGAGACCTATGGCGGGTTTATGTGGGGGCGGCAATGAACCTCCGGGTTCCTTAAAAGCCAGTAAGTAAGTAAGTAATCTCCATTGCAGTAATGCAATACTACACACATTTGTTGCTACACAATTTTTTCATTCTGTCTGAACTTGAAAACTAATATTAAACTATTTGTAACAATAGTAATGGTTTGACTATTTACAATATTAACAAGGATGTAAAGTCAGAGTTTATGAATTACTTATAAATATTTTCACATATCTGACTTGAATACTAATACCAGTAGTAATACTAATAGGAAGTAGTAACTTTTAACACTATTATCACGTCGGAATATATACTTTATTGCTTTCACGTGTTAATATTTAATTTATGGCTTCTCCTGTCAGTGAACACAGTTTGTCGGTTGAATTAAGATGGACCTGTATTTTGTACATTAGGCTACTCTCCATGTGTAAACAGAAAAGAATAAAACATTGAGACCAAATGAATGTTGTTTCATTCTCGAAACTGGCTTACATGTTGGAGCAGTCCTGGTACAAAGAAGAACTTTCTCTGTCTTTCGATTTCTCAGAAACTTTAAATCTTCATACTCATTTCTTGACTTAATTTGGCCTAATGCACTCCTATGTTCTGCGTCTTCTTTTGAATTGTTTTATTTTTTACTATTCAAAATCTTATGTTTGTGATTTACTGTTAAGGGGAGAGGATGGTATTTTTTGCTGAAAAATGAGTAAATTTTCAAAAAAAAAAATTCTTTGCAATACTCAAATACTCTGAGTGGAATACATAGCATAACATTTTGTGGGTATTTGTGCCCTTGTCGGATTTTGAGTCGCCATTTTTAAACTTCCTGCGTTATGGATTTTTAAATCACTCGCCCACTTTTATTGTTGTTTCCGGTAAATTAAATTTTCAAAAAAAAAATGTTTTCTTTAAAATAACCTTTGATATGTCTGGAATCCATTGCATAACATTTTGTGGGTATTTATGCCCTTATCGCATTTTGAGTCGCCATTTTTAAACTTCCTGCGTTATGGATTTTTAAATCACTCGCCCGCTTTTATTATTGTTTCCGGTAAATTACATTTTCAAAAAAAAAAAAAATTCTTTAAAATACCCTTTGATATGTGTGGAATGCATTGCATAACATTTTGTGGGTATTTGTGCCCTTATCGGATGTTGAGACGTCATTTTTAAACTTCCTACGCTATGGATTTTTAAATCACACGCCCTCTTTTATCGGTTTCCAGTAACTTCATTTTTTTTTCTACATTGCCAGTCAAAAATGGATATAACTTCTGAACTATTAAAGATACATGCATGGAATTTAGAACACACATTCTTTAGATTATTAGGAAACTTTTCTCTGTAACAGAATTTTGTTATTGATTTAATTTTAAAAATACGTCCGTTTGTTTACAAGGAAGGAAATCAGAAAACTGTTATTAAATTTTAATTGTTTATTTTACAAACGTAGGGACTAATATCAAAATTCTGTTACAGAAATTTTGTAGAACATGCTTTTGCAAATATATTGCAAAAACTGTTTGAATCTATCTTTAAAAACGGTTTAGATATATTGGGTTTAGTACAATACTGCATTGGGTACATTTTTTTTCCAAATTTGGGCCCCCAAATAATTTTTTTTTTCCAAAATATTTTTATTTGGTTGAGTTGCCACAGCTATGAGATCTCTACATACAAAAAATTAATATTTTACACTAAATAGGAAAAAAGTTTTAAAAAATACCGTCCTCTCCCCTTAAGTTTAATTACTGTTAAAGCCGAGATAAAATTAGGAACATTTATATAGAGAGTGCAGACATTAAGATTGTCTCACTGATACTTACATTACAAAATGCGTTGTTGCTGGTGGAGGGAAATACTCCAGAAGCGACATTGGAGTGACTTAAATCAGTCAGTACATGAACTGTTGTGAAATGATTAATTCGGAGTAACTTACGTGGCCTAATGAATGAAATTACAGAAGGAATTGATAGTGAAGAACATATTCATAGCGATACATTTTTATAGTAATCATGGACCCTTTAAGTTATTTATATTTGTGACGTATAAATACCTAACAGAAATTCCACAAAGTCCTTTCAGAGCCCATGAAATAATTTGACACAATAATGTTGCCACATTTCATAACACTCATTCGCAATCAATATCACGTGACTACTCTACGAAGCGTTCGTTTCCATTTAGCCTACCTGGTTTCAAAATTAAGTTCATTAAACTGGATTGCGTAATCGCGATTTTAATATTTTTAATGAAGACCTTGATAACTACTGACCACTCGCAAATGCATTCTTTGATCCTATAAATGAAATCATTTGGCTGAGAATTGAAATCAGTGCATTTACCTGATTAGCTGATGTGCCTCTAAAGTAAATAATGAAATCCATCTCGTCAGTGTTGCAGCCACCCATAAATAAATAATACGCTACAAGAGTCGCTAAGTAGTAACAAATTCAATCTTCCGTATGACGTCAGCAGTAGTTGCAAATGTCACCGCTAAAACGAGCGCTCATGTCGTCCGAATGTGATTGGATTATGAAGGCAATGACCGTCCATTAAGTGCATCAATCAATTTGAAGGGTTTGCGGTGTAGTTTTGTCTTATTAAGGTAGGTATTACTTAAATGCACATCAGTACACGTGGAGTTGCAACCTCTCTCGAAAGCAATTGTGTCAGTAATGACTCTAATAATCTTCTTCTTCTTCACTTCATGGTATGGGCAATTGCCGTTCCGGCTTCAAAGGTCGCTCCATCTTCTCATCGGTCGTCCCTGATCTCTTCGTCCTTTTGGTTTATAATTTATTGCTTTCTCAGGAAGTCTGTAGTCGTCCATTCTCTCTACATGTAATTTCCAATCTTGTCTGTAATTGTCTATTTTATCAATAAGTGGGTATATTCCTAGTTCCTGCCTAATATCTTAATTTCTAATTCTATCCAATTTCGTGCATCCTTTTACTTTCCGCAAGAATCTCATCTCTGCCGCTTGTATTTCACTAACTTCAGGTTTTGTTGCAACCCAACTTTCACTTCCATATAAAAGAGTAGGGACTGCCATTACATTGTAGAATTTCATTTTTGCTTCCTTTCTGGTTTTATTCTTCAAAGTTCTATTAATTGTGCCACATACTGTCTGGAATGATTGTAATTTTATTTTTATATCGTTATCCTTTTTGTAACTTACATCACATCCCAGGTACTTACAATTTGTTACTTGTTCTACTGCTTTATTATCCATTGCAATCTTAGATCTTACAGTATTTTTGCCTTGAAATGCCATTACTTTTGTTTTGTATTTGATATGTTAAAGTTATGCTTCTGGCATATTTTATTTGTTAATTTTGGAGCAAGAGGAACGATACCCAACTTCTCTTCTCAATTCTGTAAGACCCTAGGACTGCACAAATCTTTTCTGAACGAACTGGCCCTCCTCATAATTAAAGAGTCAGTCAAACTTTTACGGAACCACGTGTATGGACTCTAATTCAGTGTATGGAAAAAAATTGACGCACCATTATCATTTTTCTTTTTCCTTCTTAGCGTTCATTGATTCTTTACTTGAATTTTTTTTTCTTCTGTAAACTGCCTTTGTTTGTTTGTGTATTTGTTTGCCTTTTTTCATACTCTTTTAGCTCTCATCATCTATTTGTTCTTGTATTGTTTTGTATGCTTTGTCAAATGGCAGCCTCTAAATTGAGGAAGCTCTGATAAATAAATACTGCTTTATGTAGTTTTGTTTCAGTATCTTGTATTACAATCATATCATCGGCAAATACCAGAATATTAATATTTATTCCTCTATCAATTAGAATTCCAGGATCTACTAAAATTTTCCATTGTCGAATAGCATAAATATTGAACAGTGTCGGTGATAAACTACACCCTTATCTTAAGCCTATATTTGTTTCAATTTCTCGAGTTAAATGTTTTCCAGTGTTTACGGTAATTCTATATAAACTCTTAATCATTCTGATAATGTGCTGCGGGTTGACTAGTAATATTACTAAAACATAACTTACGTAGCAACGCATATTTCTGTCGCTTAACGTTACAGACTGCTGCAAGCTGACTGTGCCTCCATGCAGCTCTTAAGGTGCATCTGCACCAGGCACCGCAAAATTGTGTTGTGAAACAACGCCTGAACTCTGACGTTAGTTCCACGTGACAACACCCCTCTCCGCGCTGAACTCCATCCTCTAGCGTTGTCTGTACTGTCAGCAGTGGCTCATTCTGTTATCCAGTACTGTCTGAACAGTGATTTGGCGTTCATAACAGATATTTCTGAACAGCTGAACAAACTGAACTGCCCACTTCAAGGACGTTATCAGAACATAGTTGACATGTATGACGTGGTGAATTCTTTTTCCATGATGGCAAATGTTTGGAAAGTACAATTGAAGGAAAATATGTTTCGTTTCTCTTGTCTGAAGTGACTTCAAAAGCGTCTGATTCATAAATAGATAAATACTGCGACATCGTGGAAACGTTACTTTTAGAATTTAGAGATAGAAGATTTTGTGATTTTAAACGAAATGGAACTTGTCTTCTCCAGGGAACTGTTCTGAGGCCAAAAATCGCCTTTTTAAATTTTGTCTGTCTGTCTGTTCGTCAGCTTTTCATTCGATATTCACTGAAAATAATCTCTAAAAATGTATGTATTTATTTATTTATTTATTTATTTATTTATTTATTTATTTATTTATTTATTTATTTATTTATTTACTTATTTATTCTGGTGTAGTTAAGGCTATCAGGCCTTCTCTTCCACACCACCAGAAATACAAATACAATAACAGAAATAAAAAAAACACTATAAACAAAGTAAAGCCACACAAAAATATACACAGATTGCAGTCACACAAACTTTAAATGAGTGATTAAGTATAATTAATTGTATCCTAACTAATTAACTAACATAAACAAGAAACTTGCGATATTAATCTAGAGTAAAAAACACAAATCAACACTTCTAGCAATACCTAAAAAGCATTAAATAACATAAAATTTTCCAATTTAATTTTGAATTGTGATAAAGTCCGGCAGTCCCTGACGCCATTAGGTAACGAATTGGTGTGCAGAATAATATATATCCCACTACATACAACTTTGAAAATAATTCAGGAACAAATGACTTTACAACTTATAACAAGGTAATTACTTACTAAATAAGAAAAGGCTGTATATGAAAAATAGTAGGTTTAAGCCAATGTTATTTGTAACAAGTGCAGCGCATCGCACGGGTATGTTAGTCTACAGTTTACTGCACTTCCGAGAAAATGTCAATTAATTTAGTCCGGGCAATTAATTTTTACACTTCACATGAGAAAAAAGTAAAAAGGATATGAAAATTCAAGAGTCCACTGCAAGAATGATGGATGTCATTTGGAATACATTTTGCAGGAGAAGCAATTGAAAGTTTGAAATGCTTAGCGCTCAAAGCTTAACTGTAATTTTCCGATCATTACTGGACAATGACTATCAGCGTTAATGCCATATAACTCTCTATGTACATTCTATATGTCTTAAGCTATGCATTGACAGTCTTGGTTCATTTTCGACAAGAAAGTGACATCCATCATTCTTGCAGTGAACTCTTCAACTGTAAGCGACTAGTTTTAAATTCCAGTCATGACATAATAATTAAACAGTGTTCCTCACACCCCGGAGTTAGGCCTACCTTGCCAGTCGTGCTTTCCGGGTTGTCTACACATTCGTTATATGTGCGCACTTTGTGACAACGTCCATAACTTTAACATACATTGACGTAGATGTGGATAGTTGACTGTCATGACATTTAACAATGCGATCGACTCAGTCATAAACGTGTCCATCCATCACGCCTTCTAGCTATTATAGAGAATACGATGTGACCCTTATTCCTGGAACACACGGCGTGGCATTGGCAGTACGATAAATTTATCTGACCGTGTTATCAGACAACAATGATGACATTTGTAGATGATAAAGAGACAGTGAGGCAATTTTTTCTCTCAATTCTTTACCGTGTCGCCATTCTCATTAACTCATTTTCCCATTTTAAATTGATAGAAGTTGCTAGAAATGTGGGCCAGTTCCGGAATGCAGAATTATTGCTTTGTAAACACGGGTTCTAGCCCGTCATCCACATGGACTAGAGTAAGTGGCGAAAAAATTCTGAGGGAGAGCTTTTCAGGAGTCCTAGTGTTTTCCTAAGTTTCCAAATGTAATTCCATAACCCCCTTCCATATCACTGTGCAGTTTATTCCATTTCACTCTTTTCCATTAATTGCATTTCATAGGGTCGCATAGTTGTTAGGGAACAGACATGATTAATCGGATTAAAATTGTATCTATTCTTACAGTAAAATTACCAAACAGCCTACCGTTTATGAGGGCCACGGATTTGTCGGGATGGAAAGTTACATCGTGTTGGTCAGTATGTCATGATCATTAAGAATATTACCATTTATAATTTCCGCCCATTTGGTAGGATGCTCAGGTACATCGTGTTGGTCAGTATATCACAGATTATTATGAATGTAACGGAGTTTTCTTTTCAGATCGTATTAAAAAGTGTAATCCGTTTTGAGTCATTTCTTACGGTATAGGAGTTAGGACCATTATATTTGTTTAACTTACGCAACGTCTGTGCCACGAGCATGGTGTAATAACCTTAAAAGCTGCAAGCGTGTGACGTCATGCACAGATAAATAAGTGTACAGGAAGCATTTACGCAGAATATGTGGAACTTTGTAGGAAATGAATACGAGAAGAGAAAAATTATTCCTAATTTATTAATAAATATGTACTCAAAATAAGAAAGTTTAATGCCTGATGTGTACGTGAGTATATAACCACGGAATGCTGAAGCAAAAACACTAGAACATCTACGTCCACCCTCCGTACACAAACAGTAACAGTTATGATCATACCATTGAACAGTGCCTCTCAATTGCCTGCTGTAAGTCATTAATAATGTAGATAGTTTGGAGCCTGTAAATTTAGTAAATAATGTGCATATTACCATGTTTGAATAAGCATTTAATTTTAATGCCAAGGTAAATTTGTCTTAGTACAAAGCTAATATTTTACGCCAGTGGTTTCCAACATTTTGAGTGTCACGGTCCCATTAAAGTTCCTACTTAATGTTGGCGGACCCCAAAATATGTTGCTTAATTTACACCCATAATTAAACGCAGAATAAATATGGGATATGCGTGTTATTATTCGGTTGAGAAGCTTTTATCATCCAGTCTGCTGTCCAAAAATCTGAAAGTTAGAATTTATAAAACAGTTATATTACCGGTTGTTCTGTATGGTTGTGAAACTTAGACTCTCACTCTGAGAGAGGAACATAGGTTAAGGGTGCTTGAGAATAAGGTGCTTAGGAAAATATTTGGGGCTAAGCGGGATGAAGTTACAGGAGAATGGAGAAAGTTACACAACACAGAACTGCAAGCATTGTATTGTTCACCAGACATAATTAGGAACATTAAATCCAGAAGTTTGAGATGGGCAGGGCATGTAGCACGTATGGGCGAATCCAGAAATGCATATAGAGTGTTAGTTGGGAGACCGGAGGGAAAAATACTTTTAGGGAGGCCGAGACGTAGATGGGAGGATAATATTAAAATGGATTTGAGGGAGGTGGGGTATGATGATAAAGACTGGATTAATCTTGCACAGGATAGGGACCGCTGGCGGGCTTATGTGAGGGCGGCAATAACCTTTGGGTTCCTTAAAAGCCATTTGTAAGTAAGTAAGTAATAATATTAGGTTCTACCATTACATATTTTCATAATGAAGTGAATTAAGCATCCTTGATGAATTGGTAGCGATATTAAATTTTAGTTTTATTTTTTAATACAATCTCAACCCGAAAAGACATAAATACAAAGGTATCGCATTTTCCTGAGAAGAATGAAATTAGTTCCTTAGACTTGCCGTGAGGTTGTTATTGGGATGGTTGATATTGCCTTGTAGCTGGCAGTTTTGACAGTTCCGGTTCAATTGTTAAATCGCTCAACATTAAATTTACATCTATATCAGTTCTTCACGAGACCAACAGAAAATGTACACTGGACACAACCATGTCGATGCAAATGACGTTTAGGCGTTGTGTTGTAGATTGGGGATCCATGGGTGAATGCAGATAAGATTGCATCGAGGTCATTGGGCGAAACAATTTTTAAGGTCCAGTCAGAAGATGACTAACAGCTTCTCTTCTTCTTTGATGGACGAACTGTTTTTTGTCGCAGAGAAGGATTTTCACCCAATTGTTTTCTCATTTGCAGGAAGGAAAATATTCCCCTAATTTTAATGTTAATAAATCAAGGTGATCTTAATGCTCCCAACGGTAATTGGACAAGAGTTCATCCCCATTTGTTGCTAGGAATTTACTTAGAGTGGGAAATTAATCGAAATCTCGATTGGAAACACAGGTAAACCACAAGTGCAATTTCTTTATCATGGCTTCAACATTATCCTGAACGGTGAACACCTAAAGCTGGACCCTGAAAATTGAATTCAAAGAACTAAAAAATCTGAAGTAACAGATAGGTAGACTAGACTTGCAAGCTAAGAAAAGTCCGTGAGGTGATCTCATTCCTGGTAAACTCTATCTCACAAGTCTGACAAAAGCAAACAAATATTCTCTGAACCTGAGAAAAGTCAGAGAACGCGGTGAGGTTAAGTTGAATTGAAATATAACTTAAAAAATATATCTTGTTCCTACGGACCCTTTTCGAATTACTCGCGGACCCCAGAAGTCTGCGGACCACAGGTTGGGAGCCACTGTTTCACGCTATTCGACGTAATTTCCTATCATTTTTAAAATCTATTTGGCAATCCATTCTTATAGATATCTGTAAAAACGTTAAATATTAGTATGAAGAAGTTTTCAATAATTATGGGCGCAATCATGTACAAAACACTCCATTTGTACAGATATATAGCTTTTTTTTTAAATACTTTACACTTGAGCTACATCAGGCATTGCAGCCCGAAAGAGCAGAAGCTCGTGCTCGGGCGCAGTTCAGATCAGTTATACAAAATATATCACAAAATTAAGAGAGTTCATTGAGCACAATAGCATTAATAAGTGGTAAAATAATACAGCATGTAATAATAGGGTCTATATACAAACTGTAAAATACAAA
Source organism: Periplaneta americana (assembly GCF_040183065.1). Taxonomy (NCBI): domain Eukaryota; kingdom Metazoa; phylum Arthropoda; class Insecta; order Blattodea; family Blattidae; genus Periplaneta; species Periplaneta americana. Next base: position 227,874,675 of record NC_091117.1, read on the forward strand.
AGTACATGAATATTAGAGTATCAATTTTTAACTCAATTAGCTTAAACAATTAAATAATTAATCTGATTTGTCTCTTAAATCTATGTGTGTTAAGTGTACTTAGCTCAGGGTAAGCTATAATTAATTCATTATATATTTTGGGTCCAAAATTATATTCATAATTTCTGAAAAAAAAAAAAACGAAATTTTGCACTGCAGTTTGTATAGGTGTATCCATAACTATCATGCTTGGGTAAAGAAATGTTCGGTTGGGAGACTAATTGTGTAAATAATACAGCCTGCGCCATTTCATTCATGAAGATAAAGAAAAGTAATCGTCTAAGTGATTCTGAGTACACCACCGATCCATGTTTTTATGTGTAAAACTCTGTAATCAATTGATTGTAGACATCGAATATCAACGAAATCCGCCCTATACTTTAAGCGAGATACAGACCAGGAAGCACCTCTTTCATATCAAAGATGCTGAAATCAGCATCATCATACAACTATGTGGAAAAATAAGACTTCTTCAGAAGCCTGTAACTACAACAGTTTCGGCAATCCTCATACACGAAACATGGATATCAGAAATCTTTCACCAACAATATTTAAAGACTGGTTCACAATAAACCGCAAACGAGAATCGGAACGAAAACGAAAATGGTAAAATTGTTAAAATGTGTACATTTAAATGTGAGCATTCAGAATTAACGAAAAGCTTGCCGGAGCCCGGGATCGGGAACGGAGAGTTGGCCAAGTTTCAACTTTGGCGTTCACGTTTCCGATCACAGCCCACTAGATTCATTCTATTGCCATCTAAAAGCTATTTTGTCGTCGTATATTTTGTAGCAAGAAGACCGTGACATAACCTATGCATTATTTTGTTCTGTGTTGTGCATCATGGAGCAAATTTTATTTGATGAGATTCTAATATTGAAATCCTCACATTTACGATAAGCGGCGCGCCTCGTATAAAGATGAGAAAATGAATGAGAATACGTAGGTTTCAATAGCTGCATCTTTGAACACCGATCGGAAGCGAATCATATTTTATTACTCTATTGGTTGTATTACACACTACATATTCATGCTTCAATTCAATAACTACTGTTGTGTTCATTTTTGTTCTATTACAAATGTTTCTTCTCTAATTATTTTACGTTATAGTAGACTTAAAATAGGTTGTGATAATAAAGATGCATTGGCATATTTATAGTACCGTACCTAATGAAATTTTTCAGTTGAAATTTCAAAGTGTTTATGTTGGCTGCCTTGTACTCATGAGAGAACGCCATTGGTCAGTTATACACAAATAACATCAGAATGCGTAATATCGACTTTACATATCGTTATTGACATACATATCGATATGCATAGTCGTCTACGTTCTCGGTTTATTGTGAATCAAAAATTTTCATATTCACGTCCTCTGCTTCTCGTTTTCATTCTGGTTCTCGTTCCCGGTTTATTGTGACCCACCCTTTACTTGTCATTATCTTTTCCTTAATATGCATTATTATGTAAATACGAGAACATAACAGTGTTAAAATACTTGTATTTTCTTTTTGCACATATGAAATGTTCGCATTTTTCCTTATTCTAGAATGCTGTTGGCAGAAACCTTAAACAAATGACTCGATAGCGTTAGCAATGGGGGGATAATGGGTCAAACCGCATACACTGCAGTCTGGATATAGAGAGCGGCGAGCTAATTTCAGTGACCATGAAATATTATGTGGGCAGAAAAATGTTCAAATGTGGGCTTTCAACCAGGGCTGTGTAATGCTGCACAGCCATTATCACCAGCAGCTATCGCATACAACAATATGTTGATGATGTCAAACACAGACAGTCAGGGGGTGGGGGGCCACACTGCTGTTCATTATGGCCAAGAAAGAGAGGGAAGTGGGTCTCAGATCCATGTAAACCCCCGAAAAAGAATAAGAGTATCTTTTGTTTACTTTATAATCCTTTGTGACAGTTAAAAACACTGCATAACTATAAGCTTTGTTAAATTCTATAAAATACATTACAATGAATCAGATTATGCTACTAGGCTTGCCGGCTCAGCCACATAAGCTGTCTCAAGGAGTAGCTGTCTGGTTGTTGTGTGAAAAAAAAAATAAAACTTGTTTATAGCAGTTACATTATACAAGACGGAAGAGAACCGATTACATTAATTCACAGAGGTAATAGATCAAGTAAATGCGAACAAGTTTTGTCAAATAAGTTTTTTGATACGTCCAATAGTTTTGATAATACGAAATGCAACGTCTTGCAACCCTCTATACCAGTGATGTCAAAGCAAGCGCATTTTTCTGACCATGACGTCGCGCGCGGTCAGCAAGCGCTAAGTATGGAAAGAAAAGGGATATGTATATGAATAAGCAACGTGTTGGATTAAGAAAGCAGTGGTGCACAAACTTCAAACGGAACCTGAAATTTTATGTCGTTATTTTTATATGGCTTTTTTCTGTTTAATATTATCTATATTGTCTGTAAAACAAAAGTACTAACACTGATTTCTTAATATTGCACTTGTGTTTTAAATCTTAATAACATAATAGAGAGTTAAGAAGGAATATTCACTTAAATTCCATAGTAGTATAATATTATACTGTATTAAGTGGATGAAACACATCATTCATAAAGAAAGTGATATTCCAAAGAAAGAGATTGAATACGACATGATAAGTTGGAATTTATATTGATGGTATCTTTAGCCTTACAAAAGTAATCAATAAACTAATCAAACCAATATTACAGTACAAAGCAAAGTTACCTAGGTGCTGTATCTGTTTTAAGTGTAACTAATATTACATAACAAAACTCTTATCGCATTATGCTTTTAAGGTGATATTTGTGAGCAACTTCCTATTATCAGAATATTAAATTATTTTCTCGAAACATGCTGAAGCTATAGAGCTGACATTTTTACAACACATGGGCACGTACCTTTTGCTTATGATGTAACAGTAGTTGCTTTGTTAATTCATTTCCTTACAAACAATTTTCATGACAATATTTTCAAAATTTTCAATACACTATATTCAGTAATACGTATTTACGGTATATTAGATTTACGAAAACATTCTGTAAGGCTACTAAATGAATAGGCCTATACCTGAAAATTTCACTTTTCTATATGAAAAGTTGAGAAAATATTTCTTTTGAATAAAAAAATCAAACTTGTGAAAAATGAGCATTAAAATTAAAACTACATTCTTATAATGCACTTATACTTATCAGGCAAATCTAAAAATTAACATGGATACAGTTTTAATAAGTTCTCTTCCGTTTATCTATTGAATCAGTGCTGGCCATCCCTGAATATAGCTCGACCAAGCGGCATATACCACCTCTTTCGTCTGTCTCTTTCCTTTCCACTGTAAAGCGCTCAGGCTCTCCTGGGCTCTAAAGCGCGCGCTTGCTCCTGTGGGCATCAATTGACATGCCTGCTGTATACAGTAACAGTGCTCCTTGAGACCATTCCTCCGCAGGGGTGGGGGGGGGGTGAATGTAACTAAAATCATCCACTTCGCAAAACTTGGAAGAGGAGAATGTAAACAAAAACGTCTCATCAGATACGTTTCGATCATATTACTTGAAATAATACATAGTAAATACAATTCTGCCCATCTCAAAGATATGGATTTAATGCTCATAATTATGTTAGATGAAGAATACAATGTGTGCAGTTCTGCGTTCTGTAACTTTCTCTATTCTCCTCTAACTTCATCCCTCTTAGCCCCAAATCTGAAATACTGTTAACCTCCGTTCCTCGCTTAAAGTGAGGGATTAAGTTTCACAACCGTGCAGAATAACCGATAATATAACTGGTTTATAAATTGTAGCTTTCAAGATTCTTCAAATCATACTTGTTGATAAAAGCTGCTCAACTGAAAAATAACAAGCAATTCCCATATTTATTCTGTGTTTATTAATTTCTTCTCGAGGGTCATGTTACGTAATACTAATAATAATAACAATAATAATAATAATAATAATAATAATAATAATAATAATAATAATAATAATTTACTATTAATTACTTTCATTGTTATTTCTGCATAATTTGAGATAGTCCAGCATTGCTTTAAACTTTTGCGTTGCCACATAAAAGTGTAATTTTATCCTTCGAAGAGGTGGAAAAATTCAAATAACTTAACTTGGAGCAACAGTAACAAATATAAATGACACTCGGGAGGAAATTAAACGCAGAATAAATATGGGAAAATGCGTGTTATTATTCGGTTGAGAGGCTTTTATCATCCAGTCTGCTGTCAAAAAATCTGAAAGTTAGAATTTATAAAACAGTTATATTACCGGTTCTGTATGGTTGTGAAACTTGGACTCTCACTTTGAGAGAGGAACAGAGATTAAGGGTGTTTGAGAATAAGGTGCTTAGGAAAATATTTGGGGCTAAGAGGGATGAAGTTACAGGAGAATGGAGACAGTTACACAACACAGAACTGCACTCATTGTATCCTTCACCTCACATAATTAGGAACATTAAATCCAGACGTTTGAGATGGGCAGGGCATGTAGCACGTATGAGCGAATCTAGAAATGCATATAGAGTGTGAGTTGGGAGCCGGCGGGAAAAATACCTTTGGGGAGGCCGAGACGTAGATCGGAAGATAATATTAAACTGGATTTGAGGGAGGTGGGATATGATGATAGAGACTGGATTAATCTTGCTCAGGATAGGGACAAATGGCGGGCTTATGTGAGGGCGACAATGAACCTCCGGGTTCCTTAAAAGCCAGCAAGTAAGTAAGTAAGTACATAAAAGTGTAATATGATATACTATATTTTTTTTCTGTCGGTCCTGCTGACTTCTCACAGTTCTGTGCTGGGGTCAGCATTCTCTTACTCACACTATTTACAGCTTAAAACACAGTCGAATCATGACCTCAATACCTGCTCTTAACTGTCTTTGATGTCCTTTCAATAAAAGTGTAGGCCTAATATGTAATTTCTTTTTTTTCTGGCGCCGAAATACAAAATCTATAACTAGTGAAAGTTCGAGGTCATCGTGTTTCGCGATGATATCAAGGAGCCAATTGACTCGAACAGAAGTAGATAGCAATAGGCAGGTAACATTTTCGTGTAGATTTCCGCTGTGTAATGATATTGTTCCCAAACATCTGGCGCCGTGCGTGTACACAAGTGCCTCAATAAACATGAGCGAATGAGCCTCTGGAGAGCAGACGGTGTGACGTATGTGCCCGCGGCCTATCATCAATCCGTGGCGATACGTAATTGTAGTCCTCCGCTGGGCGCGGGAAACCGGGGTTGCGTGTCTTCATATTTGCTGGCGTTCACATTATCGGGCCGATTGGCGGCCTGACCTCGTGTTTTATTTCGGTTGCTTCAATCAAAGAAATTGATTTACAATTCTTGTAGTTCAAGTAGTCACATTATAGTTGGCTGCATTTCTGCGAAAGTTCAAAGACCAGCAAACAAAAAGATCATTATACTAAGAGGGAAGTATTATATGATATTCTTATTGAATTTGGTATTCCCAAGAAACTAGGTCGATTAATTAAAATGTGTCTCAGTGAAACATACAGCAGAATCCGTATAGGCCAGTTTCTATCTGATGCTTTTCCAGTTCACTGCGGGCTAAAGCAGGGAGATGCACTATCACCTTTACTTTTTAACTTCGCTCTAGAATATGCCATTAGGAAAGTTCAGGATAACAGGCGGGGTTTGGAATTGAACGGGTTACATCAGCTTCTTGTCTATGCGGATGACGTGAATATGTTAGGAGAAAATCCACAAACGATTAGGGAAAACACGGAAATTTTACTTGAAGGAAGTAAAGCGATAGGTTTGGAAGTAAATCCCGAAAAGACAAAGTATATGATTATGTCTCGTGACGAGAATATTGTACGAAATGGAAATATAAAAATTGGAGATTTATCCTTCGAAGAGGTGAAAAATTCAAATATCTTGGAGCAACAGTAACAAATATAAATGACACTCGGGGGGAAATTAAACGCAGAATAATTATACGAATTGCGTGTTATTATTCGGTTGAGAAGCTCTTATCATCCAGTCTGCTGTCCAAAAATCTGAAAGTTAGAATTTATAAAACAGTTATATTACCGGTTGTTCTGTATGGTTGTGAAACTTGGACTCTCATTCTGAGAGAGGAACATAGGTTAAGGGTGTTTGAGAATAAGGCTCTTAGGAAAATATTTGGGAGAATGGAGAAAGTTACACAACACAGAACTGCACGCATGGTATTCTTAACCTGACATAATTAGGAACATTAAATCCAGACGTTTGAGATGGGCAGGGCATGTAGCACGTATGGGCGAATCCAGAAATGCACATAGAGTGTTAGTTGGGAGACCGGAGGGAAAAAGACCTTTAGGGAGGCCGAGACGTAGATGGGAGGATAATATTAAAATGGATTTGAGGGAGGTGAGATATGATGATAGAGACTGGATTAATCTTGCACAGGATAGGGACCGATGGCGGGCTTATGTGAGGGCGGCAATGAACCTTCGGGTTCCTTAAAAGCCATTTGTAAGTAAGTAAGTAATTACGTAGCCACTAGCCTTTACAGAGAGGCTAGTAGAAATTGGTGAGGGAAACCGGGATGCGACGTAACCAAACGACGTAACAGTACCTGCGCGAAAATACCTATGATTCAGTAATGAATGCTCTTTCTTCACTGGAAATGTGACCATATTTCTGGAACGAACTGTACTCGCTCACTCAGTACTGTTTAGGCCTACTATGAGCGAACGTCTCTGACTACATATGCGGCCTTGGTTCTGTGTGAGGATGGGTGGAAAATAGTAGAAGGGGTGGGAGTGAAGTACATTCAAAAACTCAGGTACAATAAAAATTGAAGTAAAAATAAAATGATGTCCCTGTACATAAGAACGCCGTGATTAGCAATCTTAATAATTATGGTTATAAATTTAGGAACCTTATGAGGTATTCTAATCTAAGATTCTAATTCAAATTGTTGGCCACGTGTTGGGCTTTTGTCGGAAAGGAGCGTTATTTCGTAACAACAGGCATCATAGAGTCCGTGGAGCTATCGCCTGTCTTCTTCGGAACAAGGGTTGGGAAGTTCATGAAGAAGGTCCACTGCATTTCTGAAGAGACTCTCACAGAAGAGCGGATATAATAGCAATAAACAGGCAACAACAAAAGGCTATTATCATAGATCCAACTATACGCATGGAGAGAGATCTAAACCAGGTTGATCAGGAAAAGAGGGCCATTTATGAACCTTGTATTCCCTACCTTAGTGCCAAGTATAACATCCCTCTCTTCAATTGGTCAGTGACAGGTTTATTTTTTGGTGCTCGGAGTTCTTTACCAAAATTTACATATCATTTTTTAAAACTATTATCAATATCATCTTTTGAAATTCAAAAAATCATCTCGGAAATTCTTAAAGGTTCCCTGCAGATTATACAGTTTCATTTATACCACTCATAAGGCCTTAATTAAGGATATGCTAATTTTCAATAAAATCTTTTATTTATAAGTATAATTTTATAGTCCTCTTCTAAGATTTTATTTTATAATTGATAATCAATGGTGCTTAATTATTACATTTTATTTTATAACAATATTCATATTTAATTTATTATATTTGTTTGCTATTAATATCCGGATCCTCGTGATCATCCTTAATTAAGGCCGGACGAGTTATTTCTCTCTTTCTCAAATCCGAAAAATATTGCTTCGGATTCAGTAGGATCCCTCTGCGTATACGCGGTCAGTGGTTTCAAAGTGTATTATTCAATCGTAAGATTGTGTTCAGAACTACTGAAAACTTCGAGATGGTTCCGCTAGTCCTCAATAGGTGACACTATTAATCAGGCGGGTAAAAAGGTGTTGCGGAAAATGGTAAAGTAGATTATTCTCATAATTGGCAGTATCAATGGTTACCCCATAAACCTAGTGCTTTTTACAATCATTAGAATAGGATCAATTGTTGAATTCTATTATGCGGGTGTATTTATGTACCTACAATTGGGGACACTGATTGTTATATTCGCCATTTATTCATAGAAGTAATAAATATAGAAACCATCCTTACACGAACAAATTATCAATCACTTTCGATTAGCACGGTCAGCCAGTGTATATATTTTGAAAGGTGGTGGAAGACGTACCTGTGATATTTATTATACAGTCTTAAACATTTTATGTGTATAATAGAATTTATTTCTTCCGGTATTTAGTGTAACTCTGGTTAGTTTGAGTTTATTAATTCATATTTAATAACGATGGGCTAGTACTATTCCAATTCACTGCAGGCTAAAGGAAGGAGATGCACTATCACCTTTACTTTTTAACTTCGCTCTAGAATATGCCATTAGGAAAGTCCAGGGTAACAGCGAGGGTTTGGAATTGAACGGGTTACATCAGCTGTTTGACTATGCAGATGACTTGAATTTGTTAGGAGAAAATCCACAAATTATTAGAGAAAAAACGGGAAATTTTCTTGAAGCAAGTAAAGCGATAGGTTTGGAAGTAAATCCCGAAAAGACAACGTATATGAGTATATGATTATGTCTCGTGACCAGAATATTGTAAGAAATGGAAATATAAAAATTTCAAATTTTTCCTTTGAAGAAGTGGAAAAATTTATATATATTGGAGCAAGAGTAACAAATATAAATGATACTGGGGAGGAAATTCAAGGCAGAATAAATATGGGAAATGCCTGTTATTATTCGGTTGAGAAGCTTTTGTCATCCAGTCTTACTTACTTACTTACTTACAAATGGCTATAAGGAACCCGAAGGTTCATTGCCGCCCTCACATAAGCCCGCCAGCGGTCCCTATCCTGTGCAAGATTAATTCAGTCTCTATCATCATACCCCATCTCCCTCAAATCGATTTTAATATTATCCTCCCATCTACGTCTCGGCCTCCCTAAAGGTCTTTTTCCCTCCGGTCTCCCAACTAACACTCTATATGCATTTCTGGATTCGCCCATACGTGCTACATGCCCTGCCCATCTCAAACGTCTGGATTTAATGTTCCTAATTATGTCAGGTGAAGAATACAATGCGTGCAGTTCTGTGTTGTGTAACTTTCTCCATTCTCCTGTAACTTCATCCCGCTTTGCCCCAAATATTTTCCTAACCACCTTATTCTCAAACACCCTTAACCTATGTTCCTCTCTCAGAGTGAGAGTCCAAGTTTCACAACCATAAAGAAGAACCGGTAATATAACTGTTTTATAAATTCTAACTTTCAGATTTTTGGACAGCAGTCTGCTCTCAAAAAATCTGAAGTTAGAATTTATAAAACTGTTATATTACCGGTTGTTATGTATGGTTAAGGGTTAAGGGTGTTTCAGAATAAGGTGATTACAAAAATATGTGGGACTAATAGAAATGAAGTTACAGGAGAATGGAGAAAGTTACACGACGCAGAACTGCACGCAGAAGGTGCGTTGCTGCTGTAGACAATTTTCAGCAGGGCGCTAAAATGTGCGTGACGAGGAGCGCAGTGGGAGGCCAACCATCATCACAGACGACCTTGTGGAGCAACGCACCATCTGCTTGCTCATGACGTTAGGCCCATAGACCTGGCACAGCTGAAGATCAATTTCAATCGGCGCTATGCCCTGTGTATTCAAAAACTCTATCACTGACCGCACTTCACGCGGCGGGAGCTGGAATAGGAGCGTCCATCTTCAACCAATGCAACGAAGCTACTGAGAGCACTCGGGAAGTTCCGCTAGCGCATGCGTCATGCCAGGACATTACTCTATCACTTACACGCAGTCGCTTCGCGCAAAATATGGTTTGCTAGCTGTGGGACGAGTGGGAAAGTTACTTTATGGACGCGCCTCGTATCAAGAGGCCAAAAATTGCTTTTTTGTAATTTTTGTTTTTATGACTGTGTTTGTTATCTTTTCACTCGATAATTTCTGAATAGATTTGTATGGAAAATAAACTAGATCTCACGCAGATTATAGATTCAAAACACTTCTTTAAACGGGGGTCATAAGGGGTCTTGAAGTAAATAAATCGAAATATCTCGTTTATTGTTGGTTTTTAGGAGACTGGTTACATAACAAAAGTTACTTTAAAATGTCTGTGAAAACTTTTATTCTACCCAAAATTTTGATAGAACTGATATTCAACGAGATATGAGTTTTAAAATAACAATTTGTTTTATGTCAGTGCCGCATCAATCATACTAATCTATACTGCTAATAAAACTGTTACTAAATGTTTCTGACGACTTTCGCTTTTGCAAAAATTATTGCTGTTAACGTGTTTGAAGAATTATCCTGAGACTTAAAAACGCATTTCTTAGTTTTTGTTTTTATGTTTGTCTGTCAGTCTGTCTATTTATGTTTATTACCTTTGTGCGAGATCGTGCGTATTTGCTTGGTTTCCGCACAAAACCAATCCGCGGAAAGTCTAAAATTCCACATTCAGTATTCCCAACGTAACACACATAACAATTTCCCTCTTCTTACCGCTTAAGTGACATATTGATTTTACTGCTTTAGGCTTTTAACATATTATTTTTAGACACGTTCAATATAGTAATAATTATAAATTGGAAACTTACCACTGCAATTTCACCTAAATTGCACTGTTAATTATTGTTTTTAAATATTTGCAAAAATTAAGTAAACTCTATAACTCCACTAAAGTTACTGCATTAGTGATGCAAGTAACATTAAGGAAGCCGTGAAAAAATCAACAAGATTCCAGATGCCGATGTTATTACTGCAATATGTTATATAAATAATATTGTTAAAATATTAAAATGAAAAATAAATCATTACATAACCTTACCGTTTGTTTTAAGTTCGCATTTATAGACTGGGGAAAAAAAAGACAGACGTATGTATATCACGGCCTGCTGGAGTATAGTAAACGCAGAAGAATTTAAAGCAACAATGTTGAAGATAGATATTTTTGTTTTGCAAATTTGCCGTCATTGAACAGAAACCAAGATGGAGATTTCATTGCAACTAATTATAAATTCCTCTTTCAGGTATGTAATAAACGATCTTCGCACAAAATAATGCACGATACACGAGCGGTATGTTTTCTTTCAACTCTCGGAAATTAAAAAATGCTCAACTACGTTTCGCTTTTTCAAATTTTTCCTCGAACATGAAAACTTCAACATACCGCTCTTGTAACGCAAATTACTATTTCACTCGCTAATGAAATTATGTAATTTTTCTCGTACCACACTGAAAAATGAACGACACCCGTTCTTAATGTCTGTCCTGCCATCTCTTTACTTGTTTACAATAGGCTATAACATATATTAAACAGTGGCCTAAGACTTCTCATTCTGAATGAAGTCTCGAGTAAGTTTCATCCTAAGTTTTATATATACATGCATTGTACAGGGACATCATTTTATTTTTACTTCAATTTTTATTGCACCTGAGTTTTTGAATGTACTTCACTCCCACCCCTCTACTAGTAAACTCCAAGCGTCCTCCACACAGAACCGAGTTTGCGTCTGCAGTACTGAGTTAGTGAGTATAGTACGTTCCAGAAAAATGTTCACGTTTTCCAGTGACGAAAGAGCTTTCAATATTGAATCCTATTTTCGCACAGGTACTGTCGTCCGTTTGCCTACGTCGCATCCCGAGTTCCCCCACCTGCTTCAGTTCGCCCCTCTGTAAAGTCTAGTAGCTGGGCTGTCTTAGCTCTTTTCTGAAAACATTAATTTCTGTTAGGAATTGGACGTCTACGTAATATTATACAACTATTTAAAATAACTTAAATAAAAGGACCTCGTTAAGTAATTAACTGTCACGTGATTTCTCCCCCCCCCCTACGACCCCGCGACAAAACCACTTGAACGGACAGTACATAGCATTTCTGAGTAATTTTATCTTTTCGGATCGGGCAGAAGTGAAGATTGAATTTACAGTACGTAAGGTACTCTTTTATAGAGTAGGTTCAGAATTATTTCAACATGAGTTACTCGTACGAAGGACGAAACTGGTAATTGCAATTAGGTACAATAGTCTATAGTGCGATAATATGCACAAAAGAACTGAGGCCTGTATCGAAATGAACGGCCACCATTTTCAAAAATGTTTTTAAATATCCATATTATGATTATTTTTCAATTTAACTTCATTCTCTATATTGTACGCTACTGTGCTGTAACAGTACAATATACACTGCATAATTAATACTTCCGAATGGATAGCTCAATTCGTAGTAGAAACACTAAGTATTAATACAGTACTGTATTTTGATTAAACAAAATCCTAATGAAAATTATCAAACTCAAAATTGCGATATTTCCTAGTTTACATAAATGGATGAACTACTTTTCTTTCCTCCTATACCTAGTAAAGTGATTTGTTTGTATTTTACGCCACTATCATCGAACTCCAATCTTGGAAGGGGGAGCAAGCGGTGTTTCCGGTTCTAGACCTTTAATCCAAAGATATAGCCAGGTTAATATGAAAAATGTTAGTAAAAATAAAATGATGTCCCTGTATAAACTTAATGAAATTTCGGTTCGTAAAGTCTACATTTTGATCAATGAATCTGTACCATTGAATTGACATTACCCTCGGTTTTTATAATGGAGTATTGCAGTACAATAGTTTGTCACAGAATGAACAACTATTGTGCCGCACGCTTCGTAATAATTTCGACCCAGACCTGGATGACGTTTTTCATTGAACCACAAACACATGCCCTACACGAGCAAAACAAAACGATTATTTGCCGGCATTTTAGAGAAGATGGGCGCCATGCCTGTGATGCGCGGTCCTATCATTGTTAACACCCCCCCAACCCCGTCTTCAAACCCCGCCTCGTGGAATGTAATGTGTTGTTACAAACGTCACACATGTTAGCTGTGTCGTTTTAGTGTCCTATAATTTTTATCGCGTTATTTAATATATATAAGCGAAACGTTTTGAATTAACATATCGCAAACTACCACACTGGATGGAAACGGGTTTTACTGTTGTTTCCTATAAAACGCTGTGATATCAGGAGTACGCAACGGCAGTTACGACCGAAAGAAGTCAACTTGATAATAACATGGCGTAAGGAATGGACGTTACAGAGCAGTATTTATGTCAAATTTTTATAATAGCCCATTTAGTTGTCCGTTCCTTTAAGTCCTCTCCGGGGAATAATTGCTATTAACTTGAGTGCTACTACAGTATAGACACTTAGTTATGGCGAGGAGGAGGCGGACGAGGATAAAAATACTCGTACATTGGCGTAGTGTACTTAAGAGCACTTTGAACATTAAATCACTGCACTGAACATTTTCCAAGAGCTAAATATATGTAAACCTATCATATTTCAAGTCATAATGGGCAAGGCATGTTGGCAGAAAGAGCCGCGCGGGTATCTCTGTGTATCAGTATGTTTTATAGTCTAAATAAGCGTATTCATGGAAGGTTAAAGGTAATTATAACTTGCAAAGTTTCCTGGCTAAAAGGAAATAATAAGACTTATGTCGGAAGTTTTGGGTAACTATCAGATATGGCGTGCTAGACTGCGGGGCTTATAAAACCCCACGGAGCTGCGGAACAAGGGGGGAGGGAGGCAGGCACTGCAAAAATTACACTTAATGTTCCTACGTGAAGATTTGCACTGCAATCACGAATAACATACGCGCATAGAAATGTGCGATTAATTTCAATGAAGGGAACAACTCACGTTGAATGTACCTTGTAATCGATATCTAGCCAATTCCACCACAGAGAGGTTAAGCACACAGATCACGTCATTAGGATTCACTTGTATGGAAGCCGTCTTCGCGGGTTCGGTTCCCTACTCCTGTGCTCTTTCACTAAGACATCCTGAGACACGCCCAAGGAGACTTTTTCAATATTAGAATAAGGTAGGTGTCCCTGATGTGGCCATGCTAAGGTTTGAGAATTTTTATAGCCGCCATTTTGAAAAAAAATGTAAACCACTTGTTTCTTACTCGTTCTCAGTCTAATGGACTTTCTTGAAACAATTTCATTTCCCCATAAAAATAGCTTTAATTGTCCAAAAAGTCCCAAATTCCAAAAGTCTACCTAGTGGTCATATCAGGAACATGTGCACATGATATGGCCACCCTTGTTCCATGATCTACAAATCGTGATTGTTTTCAGTTTGATAGCGCAGTTGTGCTAAAATTAAATAATTTTGGTGGAAAATGAATAAACATGACACTTAATAATCTTTTTTATAATTCAAAAGTGTAGTCAAAATAGTTTTTTCCCTAAAAAATTAAGTTGTTTTTCTTAAAGTACAAAATTTTTGGGTAATCCCAGCTATACGGCATGTAAATTTGTCAGGTGAAAAAATAAAAGTGAAATGAACTTGACATGGCCATGGTGCATTTGATATGGCCATATCAGGAGCAGGTAAGCTTTCACGAAAATCGTTTGATTATGAACAACTCGTAAAAGATACGCCATCAACGACAACACCAATCAACAGAACATTAAAAACTGAATGGAGTACGATGGTTTTCATGAAACAAGTCTTTGAAAAACATGCATAAAACAAAGGAGACTTACCAGACAAAAATAAGAAGAGGTCACATGAAAACCGCAAATCAGGCAACTGACGCCATATTGCTCAACCTGACTGGATGGAAAACGATCAAGTGACATACCAGGATGCCCTTTCACTGGATCCTGCTGCTATTTAGCGGATTTTTTGGTTAACTAACTCACAATAGGGGGGTGGCCATATCAGGAACATGGCCATAACAGGAGCACCCACCTTATTAGTAAATATTCGCAATTGGTTTTGTCTCAGTATTGCCGGTTGTAGATACAAATTCTTTAACACTCTCTGAAATAATTGCGTCTTGTTAAAATATACTCTAGTGGCCATTGTGTCCAAGTAATGTTTAATTTTGCTTAACGAATGTTAAACTAACAGTCTGTTTATTTTTAACGCTTTGTTAATGTATTTTCCATTTGTTCAACATAATTTCGTTTAAGATAACCAAAACTTAACTATAACGTCTGTTAGCACTATTTTAACTACTCAACAGCAGTTGGTAATGATTCTACACATGTAAGACAATTTTTGATTGGCTAAAATTAATCTTTAAATTCTATATTATAGAGTGAGTCATGAAACTTGCATAAAATGACAACCTGTTATAGTAGGCCACGCTCCATAAACAAACAGTTGACAAATGAAAGTGTGCTGAATAATAATTACAAAGTAAGGTTATGTTTCCTCATTGCTATTATGGATACGAAATACGAAAGAAATAAAATAACACTGATGTATTTAAACAGTCCAAAGTATTTTTTAAACGTTATATTACCAGTCATATGCTAAACCAGGCTCCGCCAGGTCGAGTCAAGATCGCGAGAGGGCATACAGATCTGCTTACGGCTTCCACTGCGGGCAGTACACTTGTACACTGCAGTCTGTCAGTGGTGGAACCTATCGAGGTCGCTTGGGGGCACCGGTGCACTGCATTTTGCACCAGGAATAATTATGTGCTAAAAGTAGGAACCTTAGTAATGTAATGGATGTTGTTGTGCGAAAAATTAATTTCATAGGCCCGTATTCATAGACATTCTTAGCGCGGGCTTTCGGTGGATGATCAGCGAACTAACGTTTTTCGTATTCATAAACCAGTGTCAGCGATATGATATAATATGAATCCTGTTTAGCACGCTCGTAGCGCGGGCTAGCGAAATGTCTATGAATATCACCCATAAGGTCTAAAGGACTAAATCACTCATTGACATTCTTAGCGCGGGCTTTCGGTGGATGATCAGCGAACTAACGTTTTTCGTATTCATAAACCAGTGTCAGCGATATGATATAATATGAATCCTGTTTAGCACGCTCGTAGCGCGGGCTAGCGAAATGTCTATGAATAACACCCATAAGGTCAAAAGGACTAAATCACTCATAGACGTTCTTAGCGCGGGCTTTCGGTGGATGATCAGCGAACTAACGTTTTTCGTATTCATAAACCAGTGTCAGCTATATGATATAATATGAATCCTGTTTAGCACGCTCGTAGCGCGTACTAGCGAAATGTCTATGAATATCACCCATAAGGTCTAAAGGACTAAATCACTCATAGACATTCTTAGCGCGGGCTTTCGGTGGATGATCAGCAAACTAACGTTTTTCGTATTCATAAACCAGTGTCAGCGATATGATATAATATGAATCCTGTTTAGCACGCTCGTAGCGCGTACTAGCGAAATGTCTATGAATATCACCCATAAGGTCTAAAGGACTAAATCACTCATAGACATTCTTAGCGCGGGCTTTCGGTGGATGATCAGCAAACTAACGTTTTTCGTATTCATAAACCAGTGTTAGCGATATAATATAATATGAATCCTGTACAAGTAATCACTCGATAGCCGACGCTAGTTTAGCACTGTCGTAGCGCTGGCTAGCGAAATGTCTATGCATAGCACCCATGGAGTTGAGGACACTACTTGATGCTATTAACAATGAGGATGGGGATTTACTCTACCATACCGAGGTAAGGTGGTTAAGTCAAGGAAACGTTCTGGAACGTTTTCTCCCACTTAGGAATGAAATTGCCTTATTTATGGATGTACATGGGAAACCTGTTAGAAGCCTTGGACATGGAAGAATATATAAGGATAATGCGAAGACTTCGAACGTAGATATCACGATATTAGAGAACTTGAACAAGAATTTAAGATATTTGCAACATCTTTTTCAATGAGTGTCCTGGATATTCCTGTTGAACTACAATTAGAAATACTTGATTTACAAACCGATATCGAGATAAAGGATATTAACCATCGAGATAAAGGATATTAACCATTTCTATACTTGTTTTCCACAGAAAGGTTTCCTAAACTGTACAATCTCGCTGCAAGAAAGAACGTTGTGCATGTTCGGGGCAACCTACATATGCGAAACACTGTTTTCTTTAATGAAGTTCACGAAGTCACGTCACAAAAGCCAACTAAGTGATGAACACTTGAAAGCATTTTTGCGATTGGGTGGTACTAAAACAATAGCTCCACGAATTGAAAAGCTGCTTACTAACAGAAAATTGCAAAAATCGCCGCAGATCTCTGATGTATAAGAAAAAGTACTATTATTAGAGATTTGAATAACAACGTTTGTACTGTTGTTTTATTTTGTTAATTGAATTGTATAGCACTGAGAAGAAGACAAACAGTGAACAGTTTTATTTCGTAGTATATAAAAGTATATATTTTGTCTTGTTTCAATGTTGTGCAAACATGCAAAAATTTATTTCGTATATAGTTGTACCAAATTGTATAGAGTACTGTTTTCAGTATAGTGCAATTAACAGTGAAAGCGTGCTTCAATTAAAAGCTGAAATTAATTTACATTCTTATCACAAATTTGGTTCACATACAAGTTCTTAGCTCCGCCACTGTGGAAGCAGCTACCCTTGCCCGCAGCCGTACGTCAGGGCTTGAGGGTTTGTACGTACGCACGAGAGTGTAGTCACTTGACGGTCCCTGTGCTAAACATTCCCTACAGAGAGACACAAAATATTAATTTCGCAACTTCTGTTCGAACAGCTGTGGAGACATCGGCTATGTTTAACTAACCGTTAAACGAGTTAACTGCCCGAAATCCTACATTTAAAATTAACAAACTGTTAACAATCTGTTTAAACCAACTGGTGTTGAAAACATATAATTTTATTAATTAACAAACTGTTTAGAGTTTAACAGTCGTTAAATTTTCTCACAATACTTGGAAAAACCGGCCATAAATCTTGTTTATTTGTTGTATTTTACCACAACCCAAGTCGACAGATGTCCATGTGAAAGCTTCAGATGTAGGAAAATCTCAGAGATTTTTCTTATCAGAGCTTGTAAAGTACTCAAAAAGCTACAGAAAGAAAGAGAGAAAGAAAGGAAGAAACAAACGAACAAACATAAAAGAAAGAAAAGGGGGATAGAAAGAAAGAAGGAGAGATACAAAGAAATAAAGAAAGACAGAAGGAAAGCAGATGAAACAGGAAAAGGAAGGAAAACAGAGAACAGAGAAACAATACAAAGAAAAATTCAAAGAAGAAGAATAAAAAGAACATGAGTGTAAACAGAGAAGATAATAAAAAAGGAATAGAACGTAGAAAGAAGAAATAATAGGCCTATATAAGAAAAATTTTTCTACAGTAAACCATATTTTCAGTTAAAATTGAATAAGGTAATTTTGAACAAAAAGATCAGACGTATCAACCTTAAATTTAGAAAAGCATATTTCTATCAAACTAAAATATTTTATGACTATTATTCCGCGAGTTACGAGATCATCGAGGACATTTTTAAATGACACCAAATATGTTCCTCGTACCAAGATGTTATGTCTATTGTTTGAAAGCATAGCAAATCTGACTTTTTTTTAACTTTCACCTACAATTCACAATAACCTAAAAAAGCTATTGCTTTATTCCCACATGAAAAACCCACTGATCGTCCTGACATTGTTACTTGCGTTTTCGGGTTGAAACTAAAAAACTGAAGGTGGAGAGGTTCAAGGAAAAGTATTTGGCATAAAAAAACATTCAGAAGGAATAATATGTTTCATTATTATGGGAGCAAATAACTTTCAAAATGTCTGGTATTCTTCATTGAAAATAAATCTGGAAAATTTTTATTTGAACGTTTATTGAACTTAGTTTGAAGGATTTGCTGCACAAGCCATTAGTAAATATATAAATATTATAATAACTTAATATTATTATTATTATTATTATTATTATTATTATTATTATTATTATTATTATTACTATTATTATCATTATTATTTCCACAAACGATTAGGGAAAACGCGAGAATGTTACGGGAAGCAAGTAAAGAGATAGGTTTGGAAGTAAATCCCGAAAAGACTAAGTATATGATTATGCCTCTTGACGAGAATATTGTACGAAATGGAAATATAAAAATTGGAAATTTATCTTTTGAAGAGGTGGAGAAGTTCAAATATCTGGGAGCAACAGTAACAAATATAAATGATACTCGGGAGGAAATTAAACGCAGAATAAATATGGGAAATGCCTGTTATTATTCGGTTGAGAAGCTTTTGTCATCTAGTCTGCTGTCAAAAATCTGAAAGTTGGAATTTATAAAACAGTTATATTAGCGATTGTTCTTTATGGTTGTGAAACTTGGACTGTCACTTTGAGAGAGGAACATAGGTTAAGAGTGTTTGAGAATAAGGTGCTTAAGAAAATATTTGGGGCTAAGAGGGATGAAGTTACAGGAGAATGGAGAAAGTTACACAACACAGAACTGCACGCATTGTATTCTTCACCTGACATAATTAGGAACATTAAATGGAGACGTTTGAGATGGGCAGGGCATGTAGCACGTATGGGCGAATCCAGAAATGCATACAGATTGTTAGTTGGGAGGCCGGAGGGAAAAAGGCCTTTAGGGAGGCAGAGACGTAGATGGGAAGATAATATTAAAATTTATTTGAGGGAGGTGGGATATGATGATAGAGAATGGATTAATCTTGCTCAGGATAGGGACCAATGGTGGGCTTATGTGTGAGCGGCAATGAACCTCCGGGTTCCTTAAAAGCCAGTAAGTATTATTATTATCATTATTATTATTATTATTATTATTATTATTATTATTATTATTATTATTCGGAGGACTATGTTTTCTTCATCACAGACTTCACTTTAATAAATAATTAAACTTTGAAAGGAATTTCTTATTTACAATAGCAATTCTTAATTGTTTTAATTAGAATGTAATTAGTACGTGATGCTGTTACATCGTGAAACGTGAGGCCTGTTAAGTTTGACGAAAAATGCGGCAACAAGAAGCCAGCCTGTTATTTAATAACTCATGCAAGAAACTTCGATTTGAATTTTTACCGAAGTAAGTACCACATCATATTTCTGCAATCTTCTCCGGGTCTTGTAATTCGCTGAAGTGCAACCAATTAATATTAATTAAAGTATAATATCTCAGTGTGCTAATTAAGCAGTTCTGCCGCCACATGCGTGGTTTCGTGGAGATAATGTACAACTGCTAGCTCTGTTAGTAAACTAATTACTGAGCAGCGTCTGCGTGCAACAACGGCACAGCAGCAATTAAATAAATAACAAGTACAACAAAACAGACAAATACCACGATAAAATTTCCTAAAAAAACTTAATTTACAAATTAATCGCATTTTCTGTAATGACATTGTTGAATACAATTTCAAAGAACTCATTGGCATCTCATTTGTTTTTTTTTTTTTTTTTTTTAATTTTGCTAGTATTATATGGTACTAATTTTTATTGTATTTATCTGATACATGTAACCTATAAGATAAAACATTGTAATAAATATAAATAGATCACTTTCTTAATTAATAATAGTGTGTATCTCCAATAAATGATTCCTTAGCATCGCCACAGATACACTTGATTGTACTTGTCACTATCTCTTGTCACTAGAGAGTTTTTGAAATGTATATTTTCCCCGCCATTCATAAAATATTTTGATATGATACCTCTTGCACAAAAGGGGAGATCTATAACTGAAACTAGATTAATATATTTCAGTATTATTTGTATTTATCCTGGTAATAATGAACAGTTTGACTCGTAGACATTTTGTTTTTGCAACATTAACTTCCCATGATTGTACGAGAAGATTCGAAGAGAACGGCAGTTACGTAGACTTTCTGCTCCCCCCTACTACCATTAATGCACAACACAATGTCAATACGGCGGTTGCTGTCGTCTGCGATACAACGAACTTTTCTGTTGATTTTCGAGTTCGTCATTTTTTCCGGTTATTATATGCTTATTTAAGTTGTGTTAACTCTCGCTAGTGGTTTTATATTTTATTTTATCCGTCTTAGTATTTATTTTATTATTGTAAATATTTTTTTCATCACTAATATTATTATTATTAACATTATTATTATTAGTATTACTAATGAATTATTTTGTATTACCATCATTGTATCATCTCCGTCACGATTATTCTATTATTATTATTATTATTATTATTATTATTATTATTATTATTATTATTATTATTATTATCTCACTCTGAGAGAGGAACATAGGTTCAGGGTGTTTGAGAATAAGGTGCTTAGGAAAATATTTGGGGCTAAGCGGGATGAAGTTACAGGAGAATGGAGAAAGTTACACAACACAGAACTGCACGCATTGTATTCTTCACCTGACATAATTAGGAACATTAAATCCAGACGTTTGAGATGGGCAGGGCATGTAGCACGTATGGACGAATCCAGAAATGCATATAGAGTGTTAGTTGGGAGACCGGAGGGAAAAAGACCTTTAGGGAGGCCGAGACGTAGATGGGAGGATAATATTAAAATGGATTTGAGGGAGGTGGGGTATGATGATAGAGACTGGATTAATCTTGCACAGGATAGGGACCGCTGGCGGGCTTATGTGAGGGCGGCAATGAACCTTCGGGTTCCTTAAAAGCCATTTGTAAGTAAGTAAGTATTATTATTATTACTATTACTTCTATCATAAGCATTATTATTTGATCTCTGTAAAATTTATGTAGACTGCTGGACTGTACCCGAGCACGAGCATATGCTCATTTCGGCTATCTATTCATATGTATTCATTTCAAATGTAAATATTGTAAATACATTTGAATTTGAAATCATGATGTAAAACTTGAGGCTTTCCCGGCACTTCAATCCCTGAAGAAAAAGACAGAGCTAGTTATCGAAAGCTTGGAAGCAATTATCCAACTCACCTGGTTGAGAACCCATCATAAGATGTGTGAATCGTTTCAACTACTATCTATTATTCCATTGGTCTATGAGTGAATGAGGAGGCTCCGCCTTGATAAATTTAAATGCGGCTGGTCTATAAAAAGAAATGTCAAACATCCTTAAAATTGCAATCCTGCTCACAATAATAACGTAATTTTTAGGTAGTTTCAAATTTCCTTTATTATATTTTGCTCGACCATGCCGAAATGTAGTAATTATACACCTGGTAGCAACCCTTTAATGGACCTTATTAAAGTATACCTATTCATTAAAGTTCAGGTGTTCCGATCTCGTTTTTCAATGTATAATTCAATTTCAAGGTTATATCAGGATTAATGTTTATTTTACTCTCTAGATTATATCAAGATCGTCAACATCTGTTTCTCGGAAAAAATCAATACTTTCGCGTCTGCGCACATCTCACAATTTACGAAGTAGGCTATTGCACAAGGTCAGTTCCGCTCCTCACTTAGATAACAATAACATGAATACTTATGAATAATTTCAAGTTAGAAATATGGTCGAGCATTAAAAGTCATATGAAACTTGCTTATAATGGTAATTAAGACGCTCGTATGAAAATTATGAAACTCGCTTGCACTCGTTTCATAAACATACTCGCGTCTTAATTACTACCATTATAGGCTCGTTGCATAATGTACATTACCATTTTAAGAAGAAATGAAATATTGGTAATAAAATTCTTAATATTTACTTTTTTAGACATGTAATTTTTACTATGGGCGAATCCAGAAATGCATATAGAGTGTTAGTTGGGAGACCGGAGGGAAAAAGACTTTTAGGGAGGCCGAGACGTAGATGGGAGGATAATATTAAAATGGATTTGAGGGAGGTGGGGTATGATGATAGAGACTGGATTAATCTTGCACAGGATAGGGACCGCTGGTGGGCTTATGTGAGGGCGGCAATGAACCTTCGGGTTCCTTAAAAGCCATTTGTAAGTAAGTAAGTAATTTTTGCTATTTTGTAAAATTTATATCTGTGTTGGCTAATATTTTCTTCATTTACCATTTTTTGTAATTATTTGCCAATTCGATTTTTTTTAATATTAGAGATGATATTCTTTCATAGTGTTCTACCCAAGGGCAGGTCTTTTACTGCAAACCCAACTTTCTCGAATCTTTCATACTTTCTGCCTTCCTCTTTGTCTCCGCGTATGATTCATATATCTTAATGTTGTGTATCATCTGATACATTCTTCTGCCCCGAACTCTTCTTTCGTTCACCATTCCTTCCAGTGCATCTTTCAGTAGGCAGTTTTTTCTCAACCAGTCACCCAGCCAATTCCTTTTTCTCTTCCTGAACAGTTTCAGCATCATTCCTTCTTCACCCACTCTTTCCAACACAGCTTCATTTCTTATTCTGTCTGTCCATTTCACACGCTCCATTCTTCTGCATATTCACATCACAAATGCTTCTAGTCGCTTCTCTTCACTTCGTCGTAATGTTCATGTTTCTGCCCCGATACAATGCCACAGTCCACTCAAAGCACTTCACTAGTCTCTTCTTTCGTTCTTTTTCCAGAGGTCCGCAGAAGATGCTCCTTTTCCTATTAAAAGCTTCCTTGGCCATTGCTCTGGCAGCAGCTCATGTTACTGCTTATAGTACACCCCAAGTATTTGTAGCTGTCCACTTGCTCTATTGTCTCATTTATAATATTCGCAAATTTACCTTCTTTGTTTTTCTTCCTATGACCATGGAGAGATTATGAGATATATTATTATAAAAATTATGTTAATTGATTAATCTCCTTTCACTTTTTTCCATATAATTTCTGAAGGCATATTGTGTAACGGCAGCCTACAGAATTAATTTTATTATCCTCTCCTGTATAGAGAATAACTTATTCAGAGTAATAGAGGATATCTCCAGAATTCCTGGGACTTGATTCATGGTGGATTTCGTTTTTTTGTCAGATCTGGTTCGAGAATAGTAATATGCGTTACAAGAGCGGTATGTTGACGTTTTCATGTTCGAGGAAAATATAGAAAAAGCGAAACGTATTTGAGCTTTTTTAATTTCCGAGAACATGAAAACAAACATACCGCTCGTGTATCGTACATTATTTTGTGTGAAGATCGTTTATTACATACCTGAAAGAGGAATTTCTAATTAGTTGCAATGAAATCTCCATCTTGGTTTCTGTTCAATGACGGCAACTTTGGAAAACAAATATATCTATCTTCAACATTGTTCCTATAAAATGTTTTCTGTGTTTACTATACTGCAGCAGGCCGTGATATACGTCTGTCTTCCCCCCCAGTCTATGTTGAGTCTGGAATCTTGTTGATTTTTTCACGGCTTCCTTAATGTTACTTGCATCACGAATGCAGTAACTTTAGTGGAGTTGTTGTAGAGTTTACTTAATTTTTGCAAATATTTAAAAACAATAATTAACAGTGTAATTTAGGTGAAATTGCAGTGGTAAGTTTCCAATTTATAATTATTACTATGTTAAACGTCTCTAAAAATAATATGTTAAAAGCCTAAAGCAGTAAAATGAATACGACGCTTAAGCGGTAAGAAGAGGGAAATTGTTATGTGTGTTACGTTGGGAATACTGAATGTGGTATTTCACACTTGCCGCGTATTGGTTGTGTGCGGAAAGCAAGTACGCACGATCTCGCACAAAAGAATGTTCTGAACGCTCGTAACTCTGGACACACTGTACATTTTCGCTGTTACATTTGTTGTCATTTCTGCATGTTGAGATAGAAAAGCGAATTTCCTACGATTTTACGCAAGCCCAGATTTTTCGCCAATGTGATGTACGAAGGGAAGATGCATTGTTGGCTGAGACTCTAAATTCTGCGCACGTTCATCGGCAATCAAGGTCTGACAACGTCAAACGTCTTCCGCATGTCGTTAATGTAGACTGCAACACTCAGCACCGTGCCCATCCCTGCACCCGACGTCAGTTCGCTGTCATGCGAATAGTTTTCTTTGTTACACTGCTTTTCATTTTAACATTACGAGACTTAATTTTGACTATTACACTCTTACTACCTCACACTACTTTTGACCAATAAAACTGTACGAAAGGATGTCTTTCAACCAATTATGGCTGCTTATCGCACAATTTTATCGCATCCCTAGCATTTGTTTAATTTTATCGCATCCCTAGCATTTGTTTAATTTTATCGCGTCCCTAGCATTTGTTTAATTTTATCGCGTCCCTAGCATTTGTTTAATTTTATCGCATCCCTAGCATTTGTTTAATTTTATCGCATCCCTAGCATTTGTTTAATTTTATCGCGTCCCTAGCATTTGTTTAATTTTATCGCGTCCCTAGCACTTGTTTAATTTTATCGCGTCCCTAGCATTTGTTTAATTTTATCGCATCCCTAGCATTTGTTTAATTTTATCGCGTCCCTAGCATTTCTTCATTTTTATCACTACCCTAGCATTTGTTTCTTTGCTTGCCAACATTTCAAACTGCACTGGTCTGGACGTCAAAAAACAGAAAATTACAAACCACTCCAGTCGATGCTCAGCAGTTTCAAATATTACTCACATTGGCATTCAAGAACAAGAATTAATAAAGATCACTGGTCATATATGAAGAGCACCATTCGGAAATCCTGAATTAGTTGAGGGATACACCATGTACATCAACTGAACCACCAACCACTAAAACATTCAAATTTGAAAATTGTACTTTCAATAATTGTTTCTTTTATTATTCATGTTTATTTTTTATTTCATCATCGTTAATTAAAACGTTTCTTGTTTATTTCATCATCCCTAATTAAAACTTTTCTAATACTCGTTTATATTATTTAGATTATGTACGTTATAACTTCTGCTATATGATATTATGGATAGTCACGTATCAGAGATTGTTTAATACTAAGATTTATTGAAAATCATCTGTCAAGTGACGTTGATTACTGGGATCCGGATGATTGAAGTTGAGTGCAACTGTTTTAATAAAAGTGAAACTCAATCAACAAAGCCTTCTTGACTAGTAACCGTCCACAGAGTTCAATGAAGATTCCATAGGTGGCACAACTGATAACAAGAAAACATAATCATAAAACACTACTGCCATCTAGCGTACTGTTGAGATGGTACAATAATACATTTGAAGACAGTTGTATTTTCATAAGTCAATTAATATTTTATTGTATTGGAGTACTTCGTTACTTCTAATCTTTATATACTTTCTTCTAATCGTGTAATAGTCAATTAAATCCCACTCGAGTTTTGATTTTCTCTAGCTAAATCAAAACCTCTAGTGAGATTACTGTTGATAATATTGAATACGTTTTTGATGCGCGAAAATCGTTCAGTGCTGTGAAGTAAACTCCGAAAATTTAAATTTTTCTCCACGACTTAATCGCCAGCATTAGCGCTAACAAAAGGACCAGAGAAGAAAAACAACTGTTGTTACAGGGCTGCTACTTGGCTTCTGATCCGTGACTATTATGATTATCACTTATAGGCAATATTTTACAATTTTTTACAATTTTCTATATTTTTTTACAATATTATGGCGAAATGTAGTGAGATGTGGTGAGGCCCGAGGATATCACTATGAGGACCAGGACTGTAGAAGATTCTAGACTTTTGTTAAACAAGAATTAAATGTCCCCAAAGCACACATCAATAAAATCCTGGAAGTTCATAACAAATTGATGCTGGAAGGTGTTGGTATAGGCCTAGTCGTGACCTAGCAACGAAAGTTTCAGTGAGCCAATCGTGGGGAGTTGGCTGTTCCTGTAGTTCTTAAGAATCAATTTAGCAACTCGTGCAGATTAAATTCCGTGGCCTGACTGTCTTAACTTAAGGTTGCGCGGCTCTTCCAATCCTTGGAGGAAACTGCCGGGAGCCTCCTCGATCGGTTGGCAGAAGCCACTAAACTTGTGAGGCACTGGAGTAATGGGGTCACGTCCAGGCCCATACAGTTTTATTAATTGAAATTTGTACGCAAATCTAAGAGGAAATAGAGTTTAAAATGTCTTACGAAAATTTTAGTAAATATCCTCCATTTGATTTTCCTCATTCTGCCCCTTGGCAGTTAGGCTATAAGTCTTAATGTGGTAAGATGCACTACATTTTGTTTTTATTGAGAATATAAGATAATCATTTAGTCACCTGTGCTTTGCAAATTGTAATGCATTTGTTTCCTCCCTGTGATGCATCTGAACTAAGGAAAAGACTAGTGAGGTGCTTTATGTGGAGTGTAACATTGTATGGGAACGACGAAGTCAAGAGAAGCGACTAGAAGCTCTTATTTATTTATTTTTTTTTTATTGATTGATTTATTTATTTATTTATTTTTATTTATTTATTTATTTAATTTTTTTATTTATATATTTATTTATTTTTTATTTATTTATTTATATATTTATCTATTTATTGATTTATTTATTTATTTATTTATTTATTTATTTATTTATTTATTTATTTATTTTATTTATTTATTTTTATTTATTTATTTATTTCTTTATATATATATTTATTTATTTATTTATTTATTTATTTATTTATTTATTTTGCTAATAATTGTAACATAAAATATAAAATATAAAGAGAAACTTTAGCTCGCCCCTGAAAGAGTAGAACTCGTGCTCAGGGACGGATTCCTGAATTGAAATTAATAGTTATACAATACAATTATAATTAATAATTATACAATACTTATTTGCAATTATAGTATACAAATTTAAATTTACAATTTTTCAATTTTTATAAAATCCATACATAACTTTTTAAATTTAATACTAGAACTATTAGAATTGACAAGATTAGGATATTTAAATATAAATTTGTTATATATTCTTGGGCCTAAATTACTACTATGATCAAATACTTTAACAGTGTTGCATTTTGGTTCAAACAATCTTAAAGAATTCATACCTTTTGTTTTTCTTAAAATGTGGACATGAAGAAGAATGGATCGTGTGAAATGGACAGTCATAATAAGAAGTAAAACGGTGTTGAATGGAGTGGGTGAAGAAAGAATGATGCTGAAACTGATCAGAAAGAGAAAAATGAATTGGCTGGATCACTGGCTGAGAAGAAACTGCCTACTGAAGGATGCACTGGAAGGAATGGTGAACGGGAGAAGAGTTCGGAGGAGAAGAAGATATTAGTTGATAGACGACCATAAGATAATATCGATCATAAGCGGAGATAAAGAGAAAGGCAGAAGATAGGAAAAATTGGAGAATGCTAGATTTGCAGTGAAAGACCTGTGCTTGGGTAGAGAACTATGAATAAGTTAATGAAAATGTGTGAATTAGTTTTATCAGTTTTTACTTTTCAAAAGTGTGTGAAACTGCGCTAAACTGAAAAGTGATTTATAAATAGTACATTAAGCAACGAGCCTATAATGATAGTAATTAAGACGCGAGTATGTTTGTTTATGAAACGAGCGCAAGCGAGTTTCATAATTTTTATACGAGCGTCTTAATTACCATTATAGAGAAAGTTTCATACGACTTTTTATGCTCGACCATATTTCTAACTTGAAATTATTCAGAAGTATTCATTTTATTTGTATCTGACTGAAGATCGGAAGTGACCTTGTGCAATCTCGTATATTGTGAGATGTGGGCAGACGCGAAAGTATTGATTTTTTCCGAGGAACAGTAATGTCATTGACCTTGATGTAATGTAAAGAATAACATGAACTATTTTGATATAACCTGGAAATTGATTTAGAATTGAAAAACGAGATGACAAATTGAATTTATTTGAATATTATTTACAATGAACGCTAATTATTATAGTAACAGAACGTAACCTTCTGCGACAGTATTGGATTTCCAGCCTCCGTGACGTTTCCCTCGTCTTTCGATTGCATATCCGAGAATAATCGAAAACCTGAACTCTAATGAATAGGTGTACTTTAATGACATGCATTAAAGGACTGCTACCAGGTGTATAATTACTACATTTCGGTATGGTCGAGCATAAAAGTTGTTTATTATTGTACGAGGAATGATATATATATATATATATATATATATATATATATATAGGTTTCAATTTAAAATATATATATTGGTCTTTAAGTAACCTTGAAAGCATCTGCAAGTACAACACAAATAGTGCAATTTGCTTTCCCACTTCAAGTAAATTAAATTTCATTCAAAAAATTTCGTTTTAAAACGCTTTCTTTTTACATCTTTCGCATTTTCAACTTAAATGGTCCACCCAGTATACCCATAAGAATCCAGTCCTTTACCCTTACACATCACCAAATTCCGGGATTGGTAGACGTGAACTAGCTTCCTTGCATCCGAATCACTTTCAGGATGAGGGTGGCAAACATGACCCACCCCAATTAATCTCCAAGCCAATTGCGCACATTCCTTTGCCCCCAGGTGAGAATGCATCCCCATCCCTTACCCTGCCGTAAGGGCAGACTCGTCGTATTATATTAGAAACATCTGGCAGCCAATTGGTTAATTTCGTACAATGAGGCTACCCATCCCGCCCATGATTTTCTACGGTGCTAAGACGAGTAAAGATGAGCACTAAAGGAAATGAACCACGGACCTATATATCACCCCCATATAAATTTCAGCATTTTCCGAATTAAACTATCTGAAATGTTTCACCTCTTCGAAGGATAAATTTCCAAGTTTTAAATTTCCATTTCGTACAATATTCTGGTCACGAGACATAATCATATAGAAGAACAGCAGTTCTAGGATAAATAAACAAACATTGTTAAAATAAGATCAAACGAGGATTCAGATACTGAAAATGCTGCAAATTGTGCAATTTAATGTTTAGTACCATCGAAATCCCGCGTAAGATATCAACGTGTATAATAAATAAAATCAATTCCATTTCACTTAATTTAATGTGTGGTTCACATTACCCAACAAGTTAGGTAATAGCAGTGTCATTACCTTATTCGTTCCGTAACAGAAGTATCATTACCTAACTAGTTGCGTCATGAATGTGTTTACAACATTTTTATTAGTGATGTAAAGTGCACATTACATAATAAAAGTGGATAAAATAATCAAAGATTTTGGCAATTTAAGGAGAAGTTACTAAGAACGTAGGCCCTACCATTTTAATAAAGTAATTGTCGTTGTGATTAGTATTTTTTCTGATCAATAAGGAGTGGATTCCAATGTAATTAAATATTCTTTTTGCGTGTGATAAAACACAATTAACAAAGTTAAGAAGTCCGAACATGAAGTTTCAAGTTTAAAACCCGAATTTTATTTCACATAAAAACACATATTTTCACAAAAAATTATGTAAAGACATATTTTCAGGAAATCTATAATAAATACATAAATCTTGGAGTTTTTTTACTTAAATAATTTTTTACAAGAACTTTTAAATATTTTATAACTAAATCAATTATATCACTTAGAAGTACGTTATCTTTTTTAAGAATTCTTGGTTGCTTCGTGTTTCTAAGCGCTGTGTGGTGTATCCGTGATCCATTTTCGTAATAGTATCACCTCTAGTTCTGAGAACTGCTAGGCAGTATATCAGTGTTATTATTAGAGAATAAATTAACATCGACAAGGAGGAGAGATCTTGCAACACATAATCAGGAATGTTTATTGTTGCTGAAGATGTTTTCATTCCACGCTTTGATTGTGAAACAACAGATAAGAGCTCCTGTATAAATATTAGGCTATTTAATTTAAACAAATCTCTCGCCTCTCTCTCATGTCCATCAAGGCAATACGTCTTGTTGTGATTCCCTGGTATCGGGCTTCGTCAATCGATATCCTTCAAGATATACTGAAAGATGGTTATTTAAAAAACGATTTGGCTTTCCTATTAGCAAATTTAAGCTTTTTGTGTGACACCATAAAAAAAGTCGAAACATCGAAAAACCTGTTGTCTGAAACAGGAAGGTGCGTGCCGTGGAAATTAAACTAGACTCGCTACCAGGTTCGGAAGCACAATTACTAAGTGACAAATTCCAGAATGTGTTCGGGAAAAACAGTGGATATAAAAAAAATGTGTAAAGTTGCTCAAGTACTGGAGGATGTGCCTGTAGGTGAAATTGACGGTGTTTGTGTTTGTGTTTGTGACATTCCTCTCTTTAAATATGGACGTCTGACGTCCCGTGATGTGGAAAGATCGTTTTCACGGCATAAGTCGTTGTTCAGAGATAATCGGCATGCATTTGTGATGGAGAATTTGGAGATGACCTTTGTTGTTCACTGCAATTCTCGGCCAACTACTAGCACTGAAGTGTGGTGAGTGAGTACCTAGTAACAGTTTTTTTTCAAGCTAAGTAAGGTATTTTTGTCATATGAAAAAAATATTTTTTTTTTTTTATTTTTAGCAAATATTTTCGTACTTTTTAGCACATAAAAAATAAATATATTTAAATTTTTCAGCACATAAAAATCCGCTCCCTAGTGATCAATAGTGCGATTATGATGAGAAAATAATAATAATAATAATAATAATAATAATAATAATAATAGAATTGATTGATGAACAATGTCCAAGGACTACAGAAAAGAGAAAGACTGAAAATGGGTGGAGATGAATTGTAATTTAAAGGGACTTTTAAAACTGTTTGCTCAAAACTCAAACAACCTGGTGCGTCAAACAAACAAGAAAGTTAATTGGCAATCCACGTCCCAGATGTCGAAAATTGAGAGAGCCTCTATTTTGCCTGCGGACCGGAATTAAGTATCTCCTCATATGTTGACACAATCTGAAATGACGCGATCCCGGTACTTTGATGGGACGGATTTGGTGCTTGGTAGAACAATCCTGAATAATTTCGGACAAGTGTTTTGATTCGAGCTTGAAAATCGATCAGAATGAACTCAGTGTAAACAACCATCCATATCCACGTCGCATCACAAAGCAATCCATCACATGAAATAACACAGCAAGACGACAAATTATTGAGCCAATCAGAGTGCTTGATGGATAACTGCGCGGAGCCGTGGAATAGCCGATTGTGCGGAAGTTAAAAATCTGTATTTCAAGTTTTAATAATCAAATTCTGAAAGACTCCTTTCTTTTGAAAAATAATGCAACTTCTCCATAGAGGGCCTTGGCGTGTTTCGCTTATATACAACTTTGATTGTGTCTTGAAGGAATTTTGTGCAATGGTAAACACATTGCTAAATAATCCTGTTACTTCTTACTGTAAATGTATACTGTTCACCTTCATTCAACAAAGAAACATATTTCCATGGAATCTGGAAAGGAAAGAAGAACAAGGGGAAGGAGGAGGAAGAGGAGGAGAAGGAGGAAGGGGATAACACAGTGTTGCAAACAGACCTGCTAGCAGACCGAAGTGTCATCTCAATTTATCACAAACACGAATTCTTTGTACTTGGAAAAAATAATATTCGATTTCTTTCTACGGAAATTGCGTCTTCGTCTCTTTGCTCGAATAAAGATACGTGCTGTTGTTGATCAACCGTATAAGCACAAAACTACGAGGCGTGTTCTTAAAGTAAGTGCCAAAAGAGTGTAGAAAGTAAACGGGAAAATATTTACAAACCATTTTTGTAGCATTGTATTCCCCACACTTCAATTACTTCTCACCATAATCTCCACCATTATTGAGGCATTTATCGAGTCGTGGCACAAGTCTTTCTATCCCCTCATTGTAGAATTCACCCGCCTGCGAACCACTCCGCAACATTTGTGGAAAATTCAAGGAAAGCGAAGAAATTGTGAACCTCCTGTCCTCATGAATTTTTTCATCGACAGCACGCACCAAATCGTCATTGATCAAAGATGGCCGACCGGTATGCTGCTCGTCATGCACAGAGACGCGGCCCTCGTTGAACTTTCTAACCCATCTCCTGATCATTCCATCACTACTGGAATTATCACCATACACCTCACAAAGTTTGATGATGAATGTCAGGTGGTTTGATGTTTCTCGCATTCAAGAAACGGATAACAGAGCGCATCTCACAGTCGGCGGGGTGCTTGATCACTTTAAACATTTCAACTGATCACAACTAACCACACACACGGACTGAAGCTCTGAAACTGCATGCACAGCTTGCCTGAAGATTGAAGAAGAAAATATGCACGCGCAAAATAACGATTGCAGCGATGTGACGGCTATAATTGAAAACGGAACTTACTTTAAGAATATTTAAATCTCATTTAATTAGGTACACTTCTATTTTAAATGATTACAAATATTTAAATTATTTAGAGCACCATTTTATTTAATTCAATTTCTTTTATTACAACGATTAAGCGATACAATTGCAATACTTTACGTTAAAAGAAAATATTACCCAAATTTCTTTCTCCGAAAGTAGTTGTAAGTAGGGGAGCATGGGGCAGGACGGGGTAGTTAATGTTTGAATGTTTTTATTTGGTATCAAATAATGTAAATGTATGGGTTTTATGACATATATGCTTTTATTACACTGTAAACAAGTAAAAAAAAAGTACTTCGAGTGAAATCCGGTCATTATAACCTTAAAATAAATTACTTTTTCGAAATGTGTGTTTTGCCCCGTTCTGCCCCACGTATGGGGCAAAATGGGGTCTCTATTTTTTTTAATAATTAAATGGCATAAGTGACAAAAATTATATACTGAAAGTGTGAATACTACAACATTTTACAAGTTTACTAGAGAAAAAGTGATTCGCAAAATACGCAAATGTGCGTGGCATCCTCGTCTTCACTGTCTACCCTGCGCAACAATTGTGAGCCCATTTCAGACATGATACGCATCTAATCCAACCTTCTTCTGACAAACAACAGAACGAACAACCCATTACAGGAGGTGAAATTTAATTAAATATGACGTGGGGCAGGACGTACTGCCCTGTTATGCCCCATCCCGTTTTGCCCCATAGTCACAATTTCTAAGTTATGAGGTATTGGCAAGAAAAATAACGCACAAAATTTAAGAAAGTTTCGGAATTAAAAGACAGGTAAGCACTCTATAATATGACATTAAAATAGATTATCTAAATAAATCTCATTTCTACTTACGTATGACAAGAGAACACTTTCAAGTTGCAAATGAATGATACAATATGATGCAGCAACCGAGTAACATACAACAGATGCAAGGAATGACAGTAAGTGTTGTGTGATGATCAAGGCTCGGAACTTGGGGACTTGTGTCGTGTGCATGAGTAAGGTTACAGGTACAACGTACACAAAGCTCACGCTGCAAAGTGCTCAAGGACAGTCGTGTGTACTAAGAAAGTGGTCACAACTAATGAAGGGAGACGGACGAGGACACTGTGTTATGTCGAAGCCAATGACATTCAGAGAATTAAAGGTAAACGGTCTGTTTGGGGAAATAGAAAATACGTGTTATTTCGAATGGGTATTGTAGAAGTTTTAAAATACATTTTGTTTTAAATTTAAGATACAGAATTTCGTGGAGAATTCGGAGGAGATACATTATTTTTTTTTCGAATGGAGAGTTTATATTTTGTAAGTTGTGCCACACACAAACTAGAGGCTGGAAACGAAATTCACTGAAAGGCATTGCAGTCCCTCAAATTGTAGAAAAATCTGTCCATTGCCATGGATCTAAACGTAGAGAGGCTTGCCCTACTAGTGACACACTAATTGAAAACTATTTTCGAGAAAAATTTAGGATATACTTATCTTTCTCAGATACGAGATCAGCTAGCAACTGCTGAAAATCGAACAGAAAACAGTAACAGTCAAAACATTTAGTATTTTAAGTCTGCTACCGAAAAATCTTCGAATGTACGTAGTCACACACTGTAATAAAATGTACACATCAGAACAGTAAATTTGATATATTTCTCATGTTTATTTTTATTATATATATGCTATGAAATTACGTGTTTCAACCCACCATAATATTATCAATATGTTGTTGCAGCCAGAAACCACTTTTGTAGCAGACCTGACAGTACCTCCGTGCTGGAAGCGGGAGTTTGTTGACATTGAAGTCCGGTCGCTTAGTCACGTGCAAAGACACAAGTCCCCAAGTTCCGAGCTTTGGTGATGATATATTTACATGAGCTGACGAAGTTCTAAAAAAAAATTCAGTAGATTGCACTACTTGTTGGGAAGATAGAGGCTATACCCCGTCCTGCCCCCTTCCCCGTCCTGCCCCATATTCCCCTATAAGCTGCGCGGTTATCCAGTTTCTTTTGACTCACTCGTGGGTCTTAGTTCGAACTTAGGGTTAAGATACAAATTAGATTTACTTTAAATGTTATTTTAAGTGACCATGATTCATTTAATTTAGGATGCTCCTTATTATTATTATTATTTTATTTTTATTATTATTATTATTATTATTAATTATTGTTTTTTATTAGTTGTGTTTATTATTAATTGTCATTATTGAGTGCAATTAGTTACCACTGCCACCGCGTATATACCCATTTGCAGTGTGAATAAATACATACGTACCTACATACTGTACACTTAAAGCTTGTTTCTTCCCAGGACTTCTTCTCTCCGGCTAATTCGTCCCTCGCAGTTCTTGTTATTATTTCATCTGATTTTCGCATTATATTATTCCTTTTGTGACAAGTCACTTTTTGCTTAAATGTTGCATTGTTCTCTGGTGGCATTACTTCTTACTCTGTCATATCCGGTTTTCTTTAGTACTTTTCCGAGGACAGCCATTTCTGTTGCATCTCGTAATAATTGCATATTCTACAATATCTGCTCGCGTTCCAGCTGAATACGTTAAAATTGGCTTTAGTAATTCTTACTTTTGGTTCTCTTTTAAGGTACCGGTATTTATTTCTCCACATATCATTCAATTATTCAGCTTTTCTTGCTGCTTTGTTTACTTCAGTTTGTACTTCTGTATGTAATGTTTTGGTGTTGGTTTCCAGCGCCCCTAGGTAATAAAAGTTATGACCTGTTCTATTACTTTTCCTTCGGACTTGAAGTTCGCATCAAACTGGTTCTTTACTTACTTGCATACAATTTCTTTCAGATGTTGATATTTTCATGTTATATTTTGTAGAAGTAAACACAAACTTACGTAACAGTCTTTGTAAATGATCTTCAAAGTCAGACTCAAAACTGCTACGTCAACATAATAAAGAGTAGTGAGGTCTTTGTACACCCCTTCACGTTATAATTTCATTCACCTCAATTCTAAAAAGTAAGCAACTAAGATTCTCTTCGTCGAACGCCTTTGGTTATTCGAATTCTTTCATTTCCAAGTTTGATATTTGTAAAATTATTGCAATGTGCTGTATATTACAAATCAATTCAATTATTCCAACATGCATATTGTATATAAAATCTGAAATTACGTTGATAGAAAACAGCAGAAATAGAACCAGTTAAATGGTGTTCTTAAAAGAAATTTTGGTAAATAAATCTCAGTGATTACATTAAGATTGCATGATATAGCATCGAAACCTGGCTGTGAGAGTTGGGCCTTAAGTAAGAGAGGTAAAAGTAGGTTAGAAGCTGCTCATATGAGTTTCTTGACATCTTTATTGGATATACAGACGTGGACAAATTATTAGCAAAATTGAAGATTTGTATTGTATATTTTTACAAAATATGATTCTTCAATTTAGACTACACTTGACATTTTTGCGTATTTCCAAATTATTAGCAAAAGTGAAGATTTGTATTGTATATTTTTAGAAAATTTAACTCTTCAATTTGGACTATATTTGATATTTTTGCATATTTCCAAATTATTAGCAAAAGTGAAGATTTGTATTGTATATTTTTAGAAAATTTAACTCTTCAATTTGGACTATATTTGATATTTTTGCATATTTACAAATTATTAGCAAAACTGAAGGTTTTTATTATATATTTTTACAAAATTCGATTCTTCAATTTGGAATACAGTTGACATTTTGGATATTTTTTTCAAAATATTAGCAAAACTGAAGATTTTTATTTTATAGTTTTACAAAATTTGACTCTTCAATTTAGACTGTAGTTGACATTTTTGCTAATTTACAAATTATTAACAAAATTGAAGATTTTTATTATATATTTTTACAAAATTTAACTCTTCAATTTAAACTACAGTTGTCATTTTTGCATATTTCTGTCTACTGCAATGATAGAGATATGCAAAATTGTCAATTGTAGTCTAAGTTGAAAAGTCAAATTTTGTAAACAGAATTATCATAAAAATCGTCAATTTTGTTAATAATTTGTCCACGTCTGTATTATTATGATGTACTGAAGTACATATGATAATTCAGTGTAGAAATTCTGCGTTATCATTATGATGATGAATGAGTGGAACAGAGAAAAATTCTCTCCGGCACCGGGATTCAACCTGAGTTTTCAGCTCTACATGCTGACGCTCTATCCACTAAGCCACACCGGATTCCCATCCCGATGTCGGATTGAATCCTCTCAGTTTAAGTTCCACCTCTTGTGTTCCCTCTAGTGGCCTACCCTCATGCACTGCGTCATAGATGTATGACAGTGGCACAATGTCCACACATGTGCAGAGGTGCACTCGTTATGAGTGACTAGGTGGCCGGGATCCGACGGAATAAGCGCGTTAAGTGATTATTTTTCGCCTATCATATATGACGCATTTCACCGGCATTATCACCTTCACCTCATTCAGACGCTAAATAACCTGAGATGTTGATACAGCGTCGTAAAATAACCTACAAAATAACAAAATCGTATTTATTGGAATAAATAATAATAACAATAATAATAATAATAATAGTAATAATAATAATAATAATAATAATAATAATAATAATTGTACAATACGTCTTTTTAATGCAGTCGTAACTCAACCTCACTAGCATTGTTTGTTATCCAATCTGTATTTCCATGTCTGTCGGAGGATTTAGCAAGGAAAACTTTTCCTCCCGCGGTAATAGGTTCGAACCATCATTAAAACAGCGTCCCGTGATGAAAAACAGTTTTGTGTCGACAGCGTAATCCCCTACTAATCACGTAGCTTCAGCTCGCTTGTTCTGTCTTTTTATTAGGCGGAACCTTTCCCAGGTTTCAGCGTTGTTGCGCAATAGGAGTATTCATTGAAAACTGTCACGAGGCATTCAGGTCTGAAGAGCGACTCGCCGTCTCGGGGGAACAACTGCGCCATGAAAGTTGTTTCTGCATTAATTAAATAAATATCAGAACACGCAAAATCCAAATGTGATATCCACCGCACCGTGAAAATTGGATCATGCTCCAGGTTTCATTTTAAAACGCAACATTTTAACACAGTCTACTATATACAGTCGCGAAGCTTGAGGTGATTTTTTGCAAATCTCGTGATAAAGCTCTCCAAGCGGTTAGCAACTACAAACAATAGCCTGTCCACAGTCGACTTTGGACTGTGTCGTATTTCCATCGAGTGCTAGCTCGTTGCGTATTTCACATTGATGCTTGTGAAATGTTCGTTATTGGTTGTAATGAAAATGTTAATGGCTAAAGTACAGTAATTGGAATAATAATATTTTACTAAAGACGTAGAAACATTAAGTTTGTTTTAATGAAATTTATTGATCACGTTTTATTTTCAATTCTGGTGGGATTATTATTGCTTAAGCCTACTTTTTTTTTTCAAAGGATATGTTTTTAATTATAGCTGTTAATTTTGTTGTTATTTTTATTTGTTACTTTACTAGAGATGTAGAAAAAGTCTGTTACAATAAAATTGATTGATCACGTTTTATTTCCAATTCTAGTGTGATTATTATTGCTTAACCTCATCCCACTTTAACTACGTAAGCCTACACTACAAGTACCGGTACACATAAGTTACTCCATTAATTCATATTTCCATTATTATTGTTGTAAAGGGAAATGAAAATTAATATTTATTGATTTCATAGTTAATTATCGCTATAATCTTGGATGAGTGAAGCGATTATAGTAAATTTCAGTTCGTTTTGCACAAACAAAAATAATATTAACCTATTTCTTGCGGGTATCTTCGAGTTTATGGTGGAATTTAATATACTTCATTAAAATAATAAATCAACTTTATGCATTTAATATTTCAATAATGGAAGGAAGGTGTTAATTTTTCCAAAAGAACACAACGAAAGTGTAACATATTTTGTCGTCTACTAGGAGAGAGATCTGCGATGATGAGGCGATAGTAGCAATCCTAGTGGTGGGCAACTACCAATGTTTGCATTTTTACTACATATTGAGCTTGGCGACTATATATAGTAGACTGTGGTTTTAATTAAATCACAGCACATTTCTTTCCTCCTACATTCTCTGTTTCTTCTTAAATCCGCTTGTTATTTACTCTTTCTGCTTTTACTATTTTTTTCATTTTATTATTATTATCATTTACAAATCTGCGAGCACAAAAATGTGTCTTGATTATATTTAATTGAGAAAATAAAATACAGATTTATGAATATATGATTATAATAATGTGTATATGTTACAAGAATAATTAATTACTTATACAATTAAGGTTAAAAATGTTACCTTCTGATAAAGGACCAGTGAATCAGCGAACCAGAAATTCGTTTCCAGAAAGCAATACTGTCTAAAAGTAATAATTCTTTAGATTTTTTTTAATGGGTCATTTTTTCTTGTCTTAAATACTGAAACAACTTAAGCGATTTTTAATGAATTAGGAAATACACCTGCAAGTAAATTGTAGTTTATACATAAGGTACAGATATATTGCGAGTAGTAGAATTAGAAAATTTTGAGGACCTATAAAAATAATTCCTAATATTTGAACTGTACATTTTCCTAACAATATTTGAAGGGTTCAGAGCCATATTGGGCCAAGCGCCATTTATTAAAAACGGAGAAAGCAAGGGTTAAAGTTAAGTGAATACCATAGTTTAATTAAGATTGACATATCATTTAGTTTGAATGTGTATACTTCATATTACTTGCTATATGCTTCCATTGAATTATGGCAATAACTTAATTTTAACCCTTGTTTTCTACGGTTTTAGTAAATGGCGCTTGGCCCACTATGGCTCCGAACCCTTCATTTATGACTTCTTCCACAGTTTCTTCTCTTCATACAGAATTTGAATCTTAGCACTTAGAAGCCTATAACAGTTCTGAAATTTAAAGAAACAAATATCAAAAGTCCTTCAATAACTGTCTATTCGAAAATACAAAATATTACATAGGTTACATGAACATATTCCGACTAGCGCTTTCGCTATTACAATAGCATCTTCAGGTCAGACTTGCGTGATATTAAGCTTTTCATATAAAGACATAGATGGACAAGTAACGTCGAAATGTGTTAAGGTACATGACGTGAAGATATAAAAATACAATGGTAAGAAAAGTAAAATTTGACTTATGAACAGTCTAATGTATATATATATATATATATATATATATATATATATATATGACAGTAAAACCTTCATGAGGTCTCAAAAATTAATACATAAAAGTATTTGACATGTGTGCAGCTTATAGATCAAAATTTGTTTAAAAAAATTGAGGTCTGCAAGATATATATGCAGCTTAAAATAGAGGCACAGACAGCATATATATATCTTGCAGACCTCAATTTTTTTAAACAAATTTTGATCTATAAGCTGCACACATGTCAAATACTGTTATGTATTAATTTCTGAGACCTCATGAAGGTTTTACTGCCATATATATATATATATATATATATATATATATATATATATATATTAGACTGTTCATAAGTCAAATTTTACTTTTCTTACCATTGTATTTTTATATCTTCACGTCATGTACCTTAACACATTTCGACGTTACTTGTCCATCTATGTCTTTATATGAAAAGCTTAATATCACGCAAGTCTGACCTGAAGATGCTATTGTAATAGCGAAAGCGCTAGTCAGAATATGTTCATGTAACCTATGTAATATTTTGTATTTTTGAATAGACAGTTATTGAAGGACTTTTGATATTTGTTTCTTTAAATTTGTTAACTTGTCGGACCAACATGCCTTTCAAAAAAAGTTCTGAAATTGCTTGATCATGATGTCCTATTTAGGGCTTTACTCAGCAAATTCAACTGTTGAAGTATTCCAGTATCCATATCGTCAGTATTGCTAAAGTTCTTGATCTGATTGAATTCCAAGCAGCATCACATGAATTCTTGGAAGGTGAGATCATTATTTGCTGCATTAACTTTCAGCTTAGTCCTCCTAATTGGAGTTCTATAATTATTGTTCATTTCATTATAGACTAATTTAGCGATTCTTCTAGTAGATTTAAATGTAGTGCGCATGTAGACAGATATAAATGATTCAGACCTGAGTTGGGTTCGAAGCATATTGTGTTACTTGGATTGTGCGTTTACATTCGGGAGTGGATGTTAACCTTGTTTGCAGTTACGTCCTTTCTTATGAAATTTTGTGGATTTTATTAGAATATGCCGAAATTGACAGGCCACGATTATCTGGACATGATTTTGATTTACGGATAACCACTGTCGGAATGTTCCTGATCCAAAGACATTTATGTCTGTTTGACAGCGTATCCATGGCACAGCAAGTGTGATAGCTGGTTTTCGTATTTGTGATAAAAAGTAAATTACTGATGAAATACATGAAGAAAGAAATGTTGAATTTGATGCAACAAAATACAGGGCGTAGTAGCTGTAATATTGGTTGTGGGACGGGAGTATCAAATCGAACTGTTCTAAGAACATTTTAATAATAATAGTAATAATAATAAT
Source organism: Periplaneta americana (assembly GCF_040183065.1). Lineage (NCBI taxonomy): Eukaryota > Metazoa > Arthropoda > Insecta > Blattodea > Blattidae > Periplaneta > Periplaneta americana. The sequence goes on from NC_091117.1 coordinate 227,915,972, forward strand.
AATAATAATAATAATAATAATAATTTATTTAACCTGGCAGAATTAAGGCCATACGGCCTTCTCTAACGCTCAACCAGGAGTAAAACTGCGTTACAAAAAACACTACAAGTTTACAAAGTACACTACAAGTTTACACCACAAAACTGAATAAGATAATAATAATAAAATGTAAATAACAAATAAGTAGAAATCAGGCATAATATATAACATATAGAAAGAAATGAAAAAGCATAATAAAATGTGAACAACAGGTCAAAATAAATGAGACATACAAAGTGTAAAAAATAAGACAATTATTGATAATAATAATAATGATAAAAATAAGAATAGTAATAATAATAATAATAATAATAATAATAGTAATAAAATAGTGCAGTACAAAGCATACAATGAATACAATATTTTTAAGTACACACAGTAAGGAAAATTATGATTATATATAGCTCAACTTATCACATTATAGATATACCATTATCGGAAAATATGAAAACAAAAATATAAAATAAGTTAAATATCACTAGAACATAATAAAATGTAAATACGTGGAAACATGCAATACAACACTTGTCATAACAGTAAGTTAGTTTGGCAACTCGTCATAAGATAATTTTCTAACTTGGATTTGAAAGATGTCAATGTTCGGCAGCCCTTGACTTCAGGCGGCAGAGAGTTCCAGTGACGAGAGGTAGCAACAGTGAAAGATGAGGAATACAGAGATGATGTGTGAAGTGGAATTTCTAGCGTGTTATCGCGTTGTGATCGAATATTAATATTATGATAGCGAGAGAGAGTATGAAAACGAGCGAATAAATAATAGGGTGGTGAAGAAATTCTGCCCATATCACATCCGGAGCGTACATTATTTTCATCCACCATTATTCTGTTAATGGCTACGTAATCATATAAATGCAGAATACAGCTACATTTTGTAGCAAATATCATGGTCACAGACGAATATTGCTCCACGCAAAACGATATTACGAAGTTTCATGAAACATAATATTTTCTGTCTTTTCACTTCATACAATAAGGGAAGTCAAAACACTTTCAACTCATTCCAAGGGTCTAAAGCAGGGAAGAGACGATATTAGTTCCCAATCACGGTAGAAGAGCTCGACTTTGATCACGAGCGCATAGCGCATCCACTACATAGTGTCGTAACGTAGACACAGGGATGTACAGTACATGCAGCGAATAAAGGCAGCAATTAGTATTACAGTAACTTGCGTTACTAAATTTCTGGCTATGTAATAGGGCTAATTACTCAGTTATTTAATATATATGTACACATATAAACAAATCGCAAAGGGAAGTGTTTTAGGAACAAAAAGAGAAATAGGAGAGGTTAATTATATGTAAACCATTTTCTTGTTACAAGAAATTATTTATTATGTAAATACTTCACTTCATTGGTTAGAAGAAACTAATAGGCTCGACGTGTGTGATCTCTAAGTACTTTTGAGTATTTGTTGAAATAATAATAATGATAATATTGATTGAAATAGAGTATATTGATTGTGTGATTGTGAAAATGTAGTCCTTACTCTCCAGTCGTGATTATGTAATGAGTTTTCTTAGAGTGATTTGTGAGATGTACGTAACACGAAAAAACAAATTGTTTAATTTAAGATATTGAGAGCCATCGTAATTTTTTGGGGTCAATCATTTAAGGGGATATGTATGATTTTTAAAACTTCCACAATTTTCGGCCAAAATTTGTGAAATTTAAACTATATAAACACATCTATAATAATATCATCTGTACAAAATTTGATGCAATTAGGTCTAATAGTTTTGAAATTATATTTTTAAGTATATTTTATATTCATGTTACTGAAAAAGCTCCTTGCATCAAAGTTTTCAAAATGTTTAGGTCATATTTCCTCAAAATCCTGAAAATAGTTATTGGAATAAAAGTGAATTAGCTTTTTGAGCTTAGTAATAGTATAAGTTAAAGTGCAATCAAAGATAAAATATTATTTCTAAATTAAAGAAACACGTAGTCTAATAAAAGTAAATATTCAGAAACAAGCAACAAATAAAATATCAACAATACATTTAAAATAAAGAAATAAAAGGAATCTAGATACAATCTACTGACCCAAATGCAAATTAATTTACCTTGGATGTCAATTCCGAAATGAATTTATTTCTCTCTTCTTCTGAATAATGCCTATTTTTTTTTCACGTTGCGTCTCATAATGCCGTTTTATATTGCTTTTTTTTTTTTTGCAAATGATATTTTTTTATACAACACACACTGGACTTCATCACCATGTTCGAAGCATAAATATTGTATCTTCCACTCTTCCTTGAAAGCTTCAAGCGCTTCCGTTCCGTCATGATGCGCTGTGTTCTAAGATCTGTACATCCTTTAGCAATGTTTACAGGTAAAAGAGCTCCGCGCGCGCAGCGGGCATAAAATTGCTCTCGCTCGCAATTATTAATCACCATAGCAAGACTGGTCTAAAGATTCATGTTAAGGACTGTTAGATATCAATGAATAAGTTTCTATAGCTTTCATTATTTGATTTGACTTAAAATTATGAAATAAATAATTTAAATAGGCGAGTGTGAAGAGTTAGTGACGTGCAAGCGAAGTTTGTCTTCTTCACTCGATCATGCCACCGCAGATGTTCAGCCTAATGTTCTAACTACCCACGCATTTAATTTTATTACTTACTTACTTACTGGCTTGTAAGGAACCCGGGAGTTCATTGCCGCCCTCACATAAGCCCGCCAACTGTCCCTATCCTGAGCAAGATTAATCCAGTCTCTACCATCATAACCGACGTCCCTCAAATCCATTTTAATATTATCTTCCCATCTACGTCTCGACCTTCCCAAAGGTCTTTTCCCCTCTGGCCTCCCAACTAACACTCTGTATGCATTTCTGGATTCGCTCATACGTGCTACATGCCCTGCCCATCTCAAACGTCTGGATTTAATGTTCCTAATTATGTCAGGTGAAGAATACAATGCGTGCAGCTCTGCGTTGTGTAACTTTCTCCATTCTCCTGTAACTTCATCCCCTTTTAGACCCAAATATTTTCCTCAGAACCTTATTCTCAAAAACCCTCAATCTCTGTTTCTCTCTCATAATGAGAGTCCAAGTTTCACAACCATACAGAACAACCGGTAATATAACTGTTTTATAAATTCTAACTTTCAGATTTTTTGACAGAAGACTATATGACAAAAGCTTGTCAACCGAATAATAACAGGCATTTCCCATATTTATTCTGCGTTTAATTTCCTCCCGAGTGTCATTTATATTTGTTACTGTTGCTCCAAGATATTTGTATTTTTCCACCTCTTCGAAAGATAAATCTCCAATTTTTATGTTTCATCATCATCATCATCATCTGTGGTCATACAGCCCTTTTAGTTTAGCCTTGACCTCCTTAAGAATTGCCGCCCAATCTTCTCTCTCTAGGGCTCTCCGTCTCCATCTCTTAATTCCTGCTTTAACTAGATCATCCTGAACATCATCCATCCATCGTAGTTTAGGTCTTCCTGTTCTTCTTTTACCACTTAGCGTGGCATCTAGTAATCTTTTAGGAATATTTTTATTGTCCATTCTGATAATGTGGCCCAGCCACTCCAGCCGTCTAATTTTTATATCAGTGACAGTACTTGAATCTTTATATAGTTTTTGTAGTTCAGAATTGGTCCTAATTCTCCACTCTCCCTTGTCATAAATAGGGCCATAAATTTTTCTTAAAATTTTCCTTTCCCACGTATTTAAGATGATTATTGCTCGTTCAGGTAGAGTCCAGGTTTCGCTTCCAAAAGTCACTATAGGTTTAATAATTGTTTCGAAAGATATATCTCCAATTTTTATGTTTCCATTTGGTACTATATTCTGGTCACGAGACAGAATCATATACTTATGATAGAAAATTTGTTATTAAATTGTGTAAATATTGTGTATTATCATTATTTATGAATGTATCAGTTTTAAGATTAAGTTTATGTACTTTTGAACTATTAATAAATAATATCAATAACAATAACAATAATAATCATATACTTAGTCTTTTCGGGATTTACTTCCAACCCTATAGATTTACTAGCTTCAACTAGAATTTCCGCGTTTTCCCTAATCGTTTGTGGATTTTCCCCTGGCATATTCACGTCATCCGCATAGACAAGAAGCTGATGTAACCCGTTCAATTCCAAACCCTCTGTGTTATCCTGAACTTTTACTAATGGCATATTCTAGAGCATATTTTATTGCGAACCTTATAATATATTTATCTTAAAGTACCATATTCCACTTCCACCTTCAATCTGCACAGTTTTATCACATCCACTCTGCATTCAAAATTTTATCTTCGTAGAAAAAGCCTCTACAAGCGGTAAAATAAGAATCAACTGTTACTACAAACAGATCTGCTTGTTAATTTAGGCGGCTCGCACATCGGAATGCGGTAATTAACACCAGGCAGGGCGGTATGTGCGAAGCTGCAGATGGGCTGAAATGCAGCAACGAGTTGGACATGGCTACGATTTCGAAAGCGCTGACCGCGCATTTTGCTTCCAGCTGCTAGTCACGTTTTGTTTTTTGTCGTGTCGCGTCTGAACGAGTTCGTACTTGTGAAAGCGCACGTGATTGTTTGGAAGTCGCGCTCTGCTACGGGCATTTCCAAGGATTCCATTCGTGCGTCTGCGGATAATCCGACACAGTCCATAATCCATTTAATAGGGAAAGTGATTCTTACGCCACAAACTGTGATTTCGTTATTACTTTTGCTTTCACTGTTCTTGCATTTGCCCTCTTTCCTTCTTTCTCTTACTATTTTTTCCTTCGTCCTTTCCTTACCATTTCTTGTTTCTTTCTTTCTTACTCTTTTTGTCGTCCACACCTGTGGAGTAACGGTCAGCGCGTCTGGCTGCGAAACCAGGTGGCCCGGGTTCGAATCCCGGTAGGGGCAAGTTACCTGGTTGAGGTTTTTTTCCGGGGTTTTCCCTCAACCTAATACGAGCAAATGCTGGGTAACTTTCGGTGCTGGACCTCGGACACATTTCACCGGCATTATGACTTTCATATCATTCAGACGCTAAATAACCTAGATGTTGATACAGCGTCGTAAAATAACCCAATAACATAAAATAAAACTGTTTTTGTCTCCTTTTCTTCTTTCTCCATTTTTCTATTCTCCCTTCATTTTTTCTGTATTTTCTTTCTGTCCTTTTTCTGTTTTGGTTCTCTACATCCCTTGTTGTCTTTCTTTGTATTCAATTCCGATCGCGTTTCTTTCTGTTATTACCAGATTTTTTTGCATTTATGTTTTTAATTCTTTTATTCGTATTATATCAATTTTTATTCTTCCTTACACATTCTGTCTTTCATTCTCAATTTACACTTTCTCTCTTTCGTTCTCGTTCTGTGTAGATTGGTGACACCAATGCAGAACCAGAAACTCTTTCACCTGCTTTGTCTACGAAGTATTTAATAAAGCTAAACTTATACACGGGAAAAAAAAATCGAACCGTGTGTACACTGACGTTCAAATATATCTGACCTACGACTTTATGATCATGTAAGCGAACTTTCTAACTACGGAATAAGTAAGAACTATAATCTGCTGTCAAAAAATCTGAAAGTTAGAATTTATAAAACAGTTATATTACCGGTTGTTCTTTATGATTGTGAAACTTGGACTCTCACTTTGAGAGAGGAACAGATAATAAGGGTGTTTGAGAATAAGGTTCTTAAGAAAATTTTTGGGGCTAAGAGGGATGAAGTTACAGGAGAATGGAGAAAGTTACACAACACAGAACTGCACGCATTATATTCTTCATCTGACATAATTAAGAACATTAAATCCAGACGTTTGAGATGGGCAGGGCATGTAGCACGTATGGGCGAATTCAGAAATGCATATAGAATGTTAGTTGGTAGATCAGAGGGAAAAAGACCTTTAGGGAGGCCGAGACGAAGATGGGAGGATAATATTAAAATTGATTTGAGGGAGGTGGGATATGATGGTAGAGACTGGATTAATCTTGTTCAGGATAGGGATCAATGGCGGGCTTATGTGAGGGCGGCAATGAACCTCCGGGTTCCTTAAAAGCCAGCAAGTAGTAGTGCGACTATTCTGCAGGATCTGAACAATGTGCTACTTAGCATAATATTTTCTTCCTCAGAAATCTTGTGAGGTCTCCTGTTGTGTCGGCCTCTTCTACATTAGGATCTTGTGTTTGCTCATATTTAGGTTGGACTGTAAAGCTAAGTTTACTAATTTCTTAATCTTGATTGTATTTTAAGCACCTATTATTATTCCATTATTTCTATTACCCAACCGGACCTTCCTGGATATTCCTCCGATGGGCATGTGGAGTCTTATGAGACTCCAGGCTTGTTTTAGTGATTATGTACATTGATTGATTTCTTATATTTAAAAATTTATTTTTCTCTTCTCATAAATTTGCCTCAAATATTATAAATACTTTCGATAGACTTTTGAAGGCCCCAACGGAAATATAATGTAACTATTGGTTTGACCGTACAGTGATTATTAAAACAACCGCAATAGTAATGAGCGTTACAAGAGCGGCATGTTGAAGTTTTCATGTTCGAGGAAAAGTTCGAAAAAGCGAAACGTAGTTGAGCTCTTTTAATTTCCGAGAACATGAAAACAAACATACCGCTCGTGTATCGTACATTATTTTTTGTGAAGATCGTTTATTACATACCTGAAAGAGGAATTTCTAATTAGTTGCAATGAAATCTCCATCTTGGTTTCTGTTCAATGACGGCAACTTCGGAAAACAAATATATCTATCTTCAACATTGTTCCTATAAAATGTTTTCTGTTTTACTATACTGCAGCAGACCGTTATATACGTCTGTCTTTTTTTTCCCTCAGTCTATGTTGAGTCTGGAATCTTGTTGATTTTTTCACGGCTTCCTTAATGTTACTTGCATTACAAATGTAATAACTTTTGTGGTGTTGTAGAGTTTACTTAATTTTTGCAAATATTTAAAAACAATAATTAACATTGCAATTTAGGTGAAATTGCAGTGGTAAGTTTCCAATTTATAATTATTACTATATTGAACGTCTTTAAAAGTAATAGATTATGTTAAAAGCCTAAAGCAGTAAAGTGAATATGACGCTTAAGCGGTAAGAATAGGGAAATTGTTATTGTGTTACGTTGGGAATACTGAATGTGATATTTGACACTTACCGCGTATTGGTTTTGTGCGGAAAGCAAGCAAATACGCACAATCTCGCACAATAGTAATATGCGTTACAAGAGCGGTATGTTGAAGTTTTCATGTTCGAGGAAAAGTTTGAAAAAGCGAAACGTAGTTGAGCTTTTTTAATTTCCGAGCATTGAAAGAAAACATACCGCTCGTGTATCGCACATTATTTTGTGCGAAGATCGTTTATTACATACCTGAAAGAGGGATTTCTAATTAGTTGCAATGAAATCTCCATCTTGGTTTCTGTTCAATGACGGCAAATTTGCAAAACAAAAATATCTATCTTCAATATTGTTGCTTTAAAATGTTTTCTGTGTTTACTATACTCCAGCAGGCCGTGGTATACGTCTGTCTTTTTCCCCCTCCCCCCAGTCTATGGAATCTTGCTGATTTTTTCACGGCTTCCTTAATGTTACTTGCATCACGAATGCGGTAACTTTAGTGGAGTTGTAGAGTTTACTTAATATTTGCAAATATTTAAAAACAATAATTAACAGTGCAATTCAGGTGAAATTGCAGTGGTAAGTTTCCAATTTATAATTATTACTATATTGAACGTCTCTAAAAATAATATGTTAAAAGCCTAAAGCAATAAAATCAATATGTCACTTAAGCGGTAAGAAGAGGGAAATTGTTATGTGTGTTCGGTTGGGAATACTGAATGTGGAATTTTAGAATTTCCGCGGATTGATTTTGTGCGGAAACCAAGCAAATACGCACGATCTCGCACAAAATTATTAATAATTCACTGATTGTAATTTATGACCTTATAACTCCAATGTATCTTGTAAACTATGCATGTATTCATAAAGACCCCTAGTGACCATCCACGTAACTTCTCCAACGCTCACATAAGAGAGATGTTTTGACTTGTGGACTTACTTCAGCGGACTTTATTGTTGTGCAATCTCTGAATATTGACGGACTTACCTGGCAGGCTGTGCTGTGAAGTGCGCACTCATAAATTCGAACGCAGCCTCAAGCTGATATCTTGGGTGAAGTGTAGGACAGTCTCTCCCCATGAGATCCTTTAATGTTCAGGACGGTAAAAATGCTATATGTGAACTTTGGCCTCGGCTCTACAAAAGCTGCAGTGCCAAAAAGGATGAATAAATATTCCGCTCCTCACTGGCCCTGTCTTTTAATTACATTAAAATCATCCATTATTTTAACTTGGCGCATTGCCAATATTTTTTAACGTCCGGTTTGAATTTCGCTGCAGCATCTCTCAACCCATTTCTCGCCTTCTTCTTTCCTCCGCCTCGGCCAAGGAATAGGTTTAATTCAGTCGAGGTCTGAAGTTGTTCACGCCGCCATTTTCTTCGTCGTCCATTGCCACTCGTCCGCGCAGGTTCCTAATTGAATACCAGCGCCGAAATACGACCCTTGGCTCCATCCTCTCGACGTTCGTGTAATATTTCGGCACATGTTTGTCGCTTGAATCATGCAATCCACTATCACTGCTTAACTGTAATAATATACTATAATACTTCCGTTTGTAGAAATTAATATAAATTGTAACGCCCTTGTCTAATGTCTGGGTTCTAATCCCGATTGGTCTGATTACGAGGTTGGGATTTTTCTGAGGATATCCACAAACTATTCCGCCTAGGACTCGCGTTACGGAATGCGCGCTGGTTCGAATCCTCATGGGGGAAGAAATTGTCTCATGAAATTTCGGCTAGTGTATGGGACCGGTGCCCACCCAGCATCGTGATGCACTTGGGGAGCTACGATAGGTAGCGAAATCCGGTTGCGAATACCAGCTGTAACGGCTAACCACACGATACCTCCATTCTGGTTGGATGATCGTCCACCTCTGCTTCGGCATGTGGGCGTGAGGCCAGCAGCCGGCTGGTCGGTCTAGGCCCTTCACGGGCTGTAGCGTCACGGATTATTCTAGAATGTAGTTTGACGGTAGATGATACATAGAGACTATAGAAAGTGACGGGTAGAAGAAGAAATGACGGGAGCAGTTTCGGTCACATAACGTATAAAAAGGTTAAAAGTAGTGTGATGAAAGAGAATGCTGGTCCGTATACGTGGAGGCGAAGGGCCAGCAGGACGGGAAATGTTGAGACAATAAAAAACAAACACTAATAAGGATAATTCATCTAAAAAAGCAAACAAAAATTGTGACTTTTTCATAAAGAACTCATCCGAATCAAAATCTGCCTAGAAAAAAAAACTGAATTTAATTATGTGGGACATAATCTAGCCTTTAAAGGTCAAAATGATATTTAAAAATATACAAGAAAATCAATGGGTATTATCAATAATAGGGCCTACATCGAAACATTCACTTTTACACATCCGCTGGCGTTTGTGCAACATTCTCACAGACCTGTCCTCTAACACAGGACTTCAAGCAAAGCAACAGAATAGCAGCTTGCGTAATGAGATTCATGAGAAGGGCTCTAGGTGACAGCAAACTTGACCACAGGAGAAATTAGGATACCATGATGTAACTTCACATGGACTACATTTGGCAATATCAACAAGATTGGATAAATTGTTTGGATAGAATGACAAACAGTAGATTGCTGAAGAAAATTCTGATCTACAAACCTGCTGGGAAAAGATTCCTCTCCCGTCTCGAAAGAGTTGGCTGGGAAATAGAAGGCCGGAACAGATCTTTGGCTGGATATTATGATTACATCAACGCTTAGACTTGTAATTGTTTTTCGACTACAATCACTTCGTCTCTTCTGGGATGCCCAATGTTTCTTCGTCGTTTAGTTTTATAAGTTAACTAAAGGCTTGTGCAGCAAATGCTGCTAACTAAGTTCATTAGAAGTTCAAATTCATTAAGGAAATGAATCCTTCCACGTTCCACAGAAGGCAGGTTAGCTCTCTTTTATCGTAGCCGAAAGGAGCGAAAGGTAACATCCTCCGGCCAGAAGACCGGACTGAATATAATGTCATGATATCTGAATGGGACTGCTAGTTTGAACGCCCTGTTCGTACCCCTTGTGTCCAGCATCTCGCATTCTGAGACGTGTTCTATTCCGTTTTCTTTTAGGTAGCGAGTTATGTTTCGCTGCTGAGTCCCCCTACATAGATCCATACGTTTCTTTCTGCTGCTTTCAGCCGGTTAGATGCTGCTATGCCTCTTTGCGGTACTCTGTTAGGCCTTGGTCGTGTATGCTCCGGGTGCTGTTGGCCTGAATTGTGCTTTCTACCTACCACTGTAGTCCATGTGGTGTGCTATTCGCGTCCTCGAACGTCCACGGTGTCCCTCTGTACATGTTGTGTTCGCGGGGCCTTTGCGTCCTGCCCGGCGGCGGCTGGTTGTTGTAGGCGGTTTGCTTCTAGTTGTTTGGTAGCGGTCCCGCGGCCAGGATCTGTGGGCACAGCTGCAGTCAGTATCATATACTAACCTGCCAAGCAAGGACTGAGACACTCACGTTCTACGCAAAAAAAGGCAACTTTTGACTAAAATGTAACAATGTACACATTGTGTTTAATAAATCTTATTATTATTAGAAGTTCAAATTAAATTTTTGAAATTTATTTCCAATGAAGAATACCAGACATTTTGGAAGTTATTTGCTTCCATAATAATGAAACATAGGCCTACACCTCTGAATGGTTTTCTTCATGCTAAATACTTTTTATTTAACCTATACATCTTCAGTTCTTGAGTTCCAATGCGAAAACGCAAGTAACAATGTCAGAACAATCAGTCGGTTTTACATGTGGGAGTGAAGCAATAGTTATTTCAGGTTATTGTGGATTGTAGGTTAGAGTTATGAAAATATCCTCTCCTCTCTCACCTCTGCCCTCGTGCCCTCTGGTCCTCGTGCTCTCGTGCCCTCTAGCCCTCTGGCCCTCGTGCTCTTGTGTCCTCGTGCCCTCTGCCCCCTCTTCTCTTCTCTTCTCTTCTCTTCTCTTCTCTTCTCTTCTCTTCTCTTCTCTTCTCTTCTCTTCTCTTCTCTTCTCTTCTCTTCTCCTTTCCTTTTCTTTTCTTCCTGTTTTCTTGTTTTTTGTCTTCTTTCTCCATTCGCTTGCTTTCTACGTGATTCTCAATCTCTCCTACTGTATCTTAGATCCTTGTCATTGTCACAAGTTTCATATTCAATCTCTACATTGCCTTCAGCGTCATCATCAGCATCATCATCTGAACTTTCATCTATGATCTGCAGAGTAGTGTCGATCACCACGTAAGTTTTCATCCAGTGTTACTTTGTTAGATAAAACACACTTAACCTTTTACCTGCCAATGTTCCCAATTGGGAACATCAAATGTTTTCCTATTTTCAGCTACATTGGAACAGGTTTTTCATTATTTCTTTCTTTCTTCCATTAATTACGGGTTTATATTTACTTACAATCACATTTATTTAATATTTTGATCATAATGTTGTTGGATAGGAAATCATTAAATTGTGCTAAAATGGTCGAAGTCGCCTTCATAAGTTTATATATAATTTTTTAACTTCCAGTCCAAATACTTATTTTTCTTCGTATATGATAAGACAGTACACAAAACAAGAATTGCATGAATTGCTTTCAAGTTGGTTTTTAATCGAATTCAGGCAGTGGGGGCCTAAGTTTATTATGATGTTCCCAATTGGGAAAATTGGCGTTCCGCGTTAACAATAATTACCGATACATAATATCCAGAGAAATGTTCATTTCTCATTGTCGAGAAGCAGCATTTTTTTGCAACTAAGTCAATAATGGAAATAAGTTCCATGTTTGTGATTGGCTCTGAACACAATCATTTGAAATTACGAATTTTAATGCTTTGTAACTGCAATAAGATTCAGTATTTCAACTACCACTGTACTTACAACATGTCGAATAACTGTCTTCCCCTTTTTTGTCCTGGCTTCTTCCTTAGGATCGTCATATTTCTCATCTGTAAGGCTCATCAATGTCCTTTTATAAATCCAAGAACTTCTCTTTTCTCACCCCAGTCAAGCTTCTAATTGCTTCACTCGCTTTTTCCATGTAATGGATATTCCACCTTCTCCACGAGGTCTACAATTATTTTTTGCCAACTGAAACAGTGTTATCAAAACCAAGATTTCCTTTGCTTCGGTCACAGGGTCTGACTTAAGGTCGTTAATGGTCCGACTTAAGGAAGGCGTTGGGAGGTTCTACTTAGAACTGCTAGCTCTTGATATTTTTAGTGCTCTCAAAAGAAATGAAGGAATACCTGTATTTCAGTAAGCAGACTTATGTACAACCTTATCAAAGACAAAAAGTCATATACACTGTAGACCAGCCGTGGCGAGAACTTGACTCGCGAGACATTGTGGCTCGCAGTGATAGCTCTGCATTAAGCTGCTTCTAACCTCCGCCAACCCCCATCCTCTCACTCACTGGAGTCAAACTCCATTCCATTTGTATTGTCTCTGACCTGCGAGTGGCACATGTCTCTCTCGAAACCATGTACGAAAGTTCCAAGTAGGATGGGAGGACGCATTTTTTTGCTGCCATTATGATGAGAATATTAAATGTATGATTTGTTCACAAGTATTACGAGGAAAACGGTTGTATAACATAAAACGGCATTATACTACATGTTACTGATGAAACAATAAAAGATTAAGTGTTATTGTTATCATCATCATCATCATCATCATCATCGTACGTCGACACTTTTTCAGCAGATATACGAATAATGCGGTTAGATCTTCAATTTGAACTCACTGATTTACTATGTGATGACAAATGAAAGCTAGATGTAAGGACTTGACAAATGTTGAACTTTCAAATCTTTGCCAAAAAATAAATATCCGAAGCTTCGTTCTTTCGCTTGCTCTGTTGAAGCCATGTTCGCTACAACTTACGTTTGTGAAAAATTATTTTCAAAAATTAAAACAGTAAAAACCTAATTCAGATTACGACTGACAGACAAATACCTTCGTGATCAACTACGACTGGCAGTAAGTGACATAATTCCTGATTTTGAAACTTTGTCGCAGAGACATTCTGAAGACAGTTAATTTTAGGTTGTGATAATGTGTCCTATGTTTTCTTATTCATTTCTTTCTTCGTTACACGTACTAAACATTAGTTTGTAGCCTTGTACTGTATAAAATTACATTTTAGTGCTTGACGTAAGGAAAATGAAAATCCGTTAATAAGTCAGACAGTTGCTTCACTTCCCCTTCGGGTGTCCGCCTCCCTCCATAGGTGTTATGCACGTTGCAGGTTACACAGTGGCTCGGCGCACGATCACATTTTCGCCACAGCTGGTGTATGCTATTCTTACCTGTAAATAATAATGAAATGCCAGAAATTAATTTAAAATTAAGAACAACGTAACTGTGTGAAATAAATTGCTTAATCAAGCACATTGCTAAATTAATTTTAAAATCACATTAAATAACATTTATTATTATTAAACATTTTTTATCTTGTGGTTATAATGGTGAGTAATTCTGTTACAGCTCAGTTTTAATTTGTTTTAATATTCTGAATATATTCGCCACGTGGTGGTGTTCCACAAACTCATCCACTGCGTACAAGCCCATCGCTCCACTGACCCACAGACTCCCCTCTTCCAGTGGTGAAACAGACTTGCGACATCACCGCCATGACCCAGTTCTGTTGTTTCATCAGATTGTCAGTCCTCTCTTTAAAGCAGAACTTTCTCCATCCTATTATTTAAACTCCAAGAAAGGTCGCAGCTCTGAATTGCATAACTGGACTCTCTCCTTCCGAGAGTTGCAGAAGAGGGTTGTAATGAAATACCTCGTCCATTCACCCCGCTTCCTCGAGGGTTTATTTCCCAGCCATGCTATTCCTAACAACCTGGCCTCCCTAAGAGCTGTAGGCAATGACCATCAGTCCAACACTTCGTCTGCCTTCCAGTTCATGCAAGAATGAAGTAAGACGCTCTCTTTCGGAGCGAGAAACAATTTATTATTCTCTTCTTCTCATAATAGTGCAACAAGCATGTTAATTTCCCCTGTTGCTCAGATTATACAAAGAAAGCCTTCTCATAACGAGACAACCCGTCCTCCTTAACGGGTACTATCTACTGTTATGGTTAGGTTTACATGTAATATACAGGATGATTCACGACTAATGATAGTCGCTTTAGGAATCAGTTCTGTTGGCCATTTTGAGCATAAAATGTCATATCAGCATGTGTCCGATTGTCATCATCTAAGGCAGCGTTTCTCAAAGTTTTTTTTGAAGTGGGGACCACTTTTTTAAGTCAGAACAGTTCCGCGGACCACCTTACTCTTGTTCCCTTCGAAAGCAAATTTATGATTTTGAAGCATAATTTAATACCAGTGTGCTTATATTTTAAAATAGAATTAGTTAATTAAAATCAAATAAATTAAATTAATTTTATATTAGTATTAACTACTGTAATTAAGCTAACGTTAATAGAAGAAAATTCATATTTGTTTCTTTAATAATTCAAGGCTCTCAGAGTTTGGATAATCTTTAACTTATTAACAAAAAAAAGATAAATAGATGTTAATACACACAGTAATGAGATGGATGAGCCTGCCGATTCTCTCACAGTTCTTCTATATTTGGACGTATGCTGGTAAGCTTAAGTCGGAGATCGTCACATACATCGAGTCGATTTAGGTAGCCTACTTTGTTTTTATTAGAGTTAGTGATGAAAACGCTTTCTCACACAGATACATAGAAGCAAACTGAATTGTAATCTGTAAAGCACCATTGTACAGTTCACTATATTCTCTTTTCACTTGTGATGAGGTCTAGAAATTAACCATACCTTCCGCTTGGAATTTCATTTTAATTTCTGTCTCATTCGAGAGTTCAATTAGCTGTTCTCTTTCACTCACTGAAAGTTTGCTAGTTTCAATATCGCAATGAAAGTGATCACGACTCATGAAAACTCGTCGTATTTACTTGGAAAATAAGTTTCAAATTGTGACTTCAGAGTTGTATTATTGGTGTACGACGTACAGTACGTAACCATTTCAATGTGCAAACTGGGTGTCGACAAAACTATTAAGAAAGTCATAAATACATGAAAAGGTTCGGTCCTCTGTTATGAATTCGGGTGGTCCCTGGCTGGGTTACAGGCGCGGCGCCAGATGTGCAGGGAAACGCCACGTTCATAGTGCTTTAAATCCCTGTTTTGCTGTTGAGAGTAGAGTGGGAAGTCAGTAGACGGATAGGGTAATAAATTTCATAAAATGTCAGTACTGGGAGAAAAAGTGAAATGCGATTGTCATGTGCCATTTCCAAACTCTGAGATTTTCAGCTATAGAGTGATACGCAATTCGTTTGAATTTTATTTTTTTCTGTCTTTTTCGAAGGACCACAAGGGCAGACCTCGAGGACCACAGGTGGTCCGCGGATCATAGTTTGAGAAACGCTGATCTAAGGAGTTACAACAGATTGAATCCCACGAAAGTAGCAGTGGTTTTGAACAAAACTAAGAATTATTCACACAAATACACAGAAATATTAAGTCAAAATACTGTAATAATCATAAAATAAACATATCAGAGTTTGGAAGCAGATTTTCAAATATCCCTCCCACCACTTCAACACACTTGGCCGCACGGATGTGAACGGCGCTTAGCATTCCGTACCTCGGTGTTGCTGTGCCTGATTAAAGCAGCTGATAATCACAGCTCTATCTTCCCCTCCATACCCGTGCTTATCATCACAGCGAAACCTTCCATTTAGTTACGATGCAAACAAATCCAAAGCCTGATTCACAGTACAAAAAGCACATCAGGATTTTTACGAATAATTTTCAATCTAACGACAATTGTACCCATGTTCATAGAACATTTCATGCTCACAATGACCTGTAGAACTGAACCCTAAAACACGGGTTATTAGTCGTGAATCACCCTGTATAACACCGTGGAAATCAAAGTACTGGAAGTAGGGATTTCATAAGGGAAATCGGTTTTCCTCTGATACACTCTTCTCTGTTCTTTTTAAGGAAGAATGTTGTAAATAATTTTTGTCCAAAATTTTAAAAATGATTCAAAATATAACAATAACAAATTTATTATTTAATAATTATCCTTAGATAAACATAGCAATGTCACTAACTTTACTTAAAAGTGGATTTTAAGGAACCCGATCGTTCATTGCCGCCCTCGCATAAGCCCGCCATTGGTCCCTATTCTGAGCAAGATTAATCCAGTCTCTACCATCATATCCCACCTCCCTCAAATCCATTAAAACATTATCCTCCCATCTACGTCTCAGTCTTCCCAAAGATCTTTTTCCTCATGTCTTCTAACTAACACTCTATATGCATTTCTGGATTCACCCATACTTGCTACATGCCCTGCCCATCTCAAACGTCTGGATTTAATGTTCCTAATTATGTCAGGTGAAGAATACAATGCGTGCAGTTCTGCGTTGTGCAACTTTCTCCTTTCTCCTGTAACTTCATCCCTCTTAGCTCCATATATTTTCCTAAGCACCTCATTCTCAAACATCCTTAACCTCTGTTTCTCTCTGAAAGTGAGAGTCCAAGTTTAACAATCATACAGAATAACCAATAATACAGTATAAGTGATATATAAATTCTAAATTTCAGCTTTTTTTTGAGACCACACTGGATGACAAAAGAATCTCAACAGAATAATGACAGGCACTTCCCATATTTATTTTACGTTTAATTTGCTTTTGAGTGTCATTTATATTTTTTGTTACTGTTGCTCCAAGGTACTTCAATTTTTTTCACCTTTTCGAAGGAAAATTTCCCATTTTTATATTTCCATTTCGTACTATGTTCTGGTCACAAGATATGATCTTCTACTTTGTTTTTTTTTTCGGGACTTACTTCCAAACCAAACTCTTTACTTGCTTCAAGTAAAATTCTTGTGTTTTCCAAAATCGTTTGTGAATTTTCTCCTAACAGATTCACGTCATCTGCATAGACAAGCAGCTGATGTAACCCGTTCAATTCCAAACCCTCTCTATTTTGTTGAACTTTCCTAATCGCATATATTATTCTAGAGCAAAGTTAAAAAATAAAGGTGATAGTGCATCTCCCTGTTTTAGCCCCCATCAGATATAAACTGGCCTATACGGACTCTGCTGTATATTTCACTGAGATACATTTTAATTAATAAAACTAGCTTCTTGGAAATAACAAATTCAATAAGAATATAATATAAAACTTCTCTCTTAACCGAGTCATATGCCTTTTTTAAGTCTACGAATAACTTGTGTACTGTACTCTTATATTCCTATCTCTTCTCCAATATCTGACAGAATACAAAAAATCTGATCAATAGTCGATCTATTACGCCTAAAACGACATTGCCTTCTTAATTTTGTATCCGTAATTCTGTTTTATTGGTATGGGCCATGATTCATAACAATGTTGACAAAATATGAGTGTCGTGACGTAATGCTAAGGAGACATATAGGGGTTACAAGAGTTTTAAGAATTAAAAAAAAAATCAATACACAAAAGTTTAATAATTACTTTATGCTCGACCATGCCGAAATGTAGTAATTATACACTTGGTAGCAGCCCTTTAATGGACCTCATTATAGTACACCTATTCATTAAAATTCAGGTGTTCCACCAATCAGAAAACACCATTGTAGCAATATGAAAGCGCAAGTATCGATTATTCTCGGATATGTAATCGAAAGACAACTAGCGAAACGTCACGGAGGCTGGAAATCCAATACTGTCGCAGAAGGTTATGTTCTGTTACTATAATAATTAGCGTTAATTGTAAATAATATTCAAATAAATTCAATTTGTCATCTCGTTTTTCAATGTCTAAATCAATTTCAAGGTTATATCAAGATTGTTTATTTTACTCTCTAGATTATATCAAGGTCAATGAAATTTGTTTCTAGGGAAAATCAATACTTTCGCGTCTGCGCACATCTCACAATTTACGAGATATTGCACAAGGTCAGTTCCGCTCCCCAGTGAGATAAGAATAACATGAATACTTATAAATAATTTCAAGTTATAAATATGGTCGAGCATAAAAAGTCGTATGAAACTTGAATATAATGGTACCGGTAATTAAGACGCTCGTATGAAAATTATGAAACTCGCTTGCGCTCGTTTCATAAACATACTCGCGTCTTAATTACTACCATTATAGGCTCGTTGCATAATGTACTATTCTGTCAGAGAACAAGAATAAATATTTACATTAATTTCAACCACGCAAACACTTCCTTCAGTCCTGCAGGTGGGAGAGCTGTGTGTAATCTAAGGTCGCCAGTCCAAACAAAAGGAAGTGATATTTTCACGACACTGTCCTGCGCGGTATTGATATTTTCAGGATTGGTCGCAGAAACATAACACTGTATTCATATTTAATATCCGTTCTTCATCTTTTAAATTCCGCAGCAGAATTTTTGTGATGGTGCACGAAGGAAAATGCTCGCTGAGTATATCCATCAGAGTTGCATAATTTTTTTCACCAGACAGCCCTTTCAAAAATAGATACTTTTTCACCGACCGATACACAATTGTACAAAATTCAGAATTTTCATGTGACATAATTTCTTAAAAAAAGAATAGTGTAGCATTAGCAAACTTTGTTATCACCAGTCATAATGAACGACGTACTCTTTTCCAGTGGCGTAGCATGAAATTTTGAGCAGGGGAAGCTAACTCAAGTTGTCTTTCATGCAATATGAGAAAGCGTATTACAAAAATACAGTCTTAAAATAAATAGTAGTCAATGTCAAGTCAGCAGTCGAAGATTGGTTGGAACCTCGTAAGTAACACCAATAAGAATGACCTCAAATGATACGTAGTAAAATATGGTTTCACGGTTTACACATATCTCTAACAAATAGACACGTATACGTATTACATTAGCTCACTCCCTGTCATACTTAGAGAAATCACAATATTAGTATCATTACGTAAGTATGCGTCTGTCTTTTGGTTGTGTCCTTCATTGACAGCAAGGGAGTCGGTCATTTGCTTTTTAAATCAGACTTTTGTTCGTAAGTCAGTCTTGATAATACAATTGTCCCTAAAAAATTCAAGTAAATTAGTGTCAGGAACTGATATTTCCCTCATTATTTATTATATCAGCCACAATGCACACTAACACTTCAACTGAACACAACTGACGAAAAGGGATAACTCGGAAACTACTTATTCTAAATGTTAAAGCTAACTTCTTGCGAGCCTTGCGACTAGGGTAGTTTAGATAGAAAGGGATGAAAAATCTGCGGGGTGGATTACACAGAAGAAACCAGTCTGCTTGGAAGCTGGTGTGTGCAGGCTTCTTGTTTACTGCTGCATCACAAATCATCCTGAGCTGCCGCATCACAATATTTAACGCGTAAATATAAATTCTATTAGAATTAATAAATAATTTTCTCCATAAACTGCAGGTTTATTATGAAATTATTATTAACTGGGGAAGCTAAGCTTTTTAGCTTACATTGACGTTACGCCACTGCTCTTTTCCATGGTAACAGTTCCCACTTCTGTTCATAGTAAGGTCCAAGACCAATTCTGTATCAGTGGCTCTCGGCATCAAAGCTAGGTTGGGCTCTCCTCGCCACCTGAATACAACTAAGGTTACTGACTGAAATTGAATCATAATGAGGACAGTCACATTGCGTTTCGAGACTCGTGGGAAATTAATTGGAAATAATGATGATAAATTGAAGTGCAGGAGAATGTCAATTACCTGGAAATGGCAAAATGATCACAGTGTTTGAATTCACCTCTGTCGCGAAGCGATGAGCTGTAGTATTTAGATTAATGATGCGATTCGCAATGTGTTGGTCAGTGTAATTCCTGACAAACATCGATGACCGGACCACTGATTAGGAACCTCTCTTGAACAGGGACTAACTCAAACACGGAGATACAATATTGGCTACAAGGTGAAGAGATATCTGAAGAAAATATATGGTAAAATGAAGCTTTCTGTCCGTCTTTCTCTAGTTGTAGTCATATGTCTTAAATCGCACAGCGGAAGGAAGACACCTGTTTGAGGCGGAAAATGAGAAGCATCGCTCTGATTTTCATAAAACTGTATCATTGGATGTTTTCCGGCGTGTTTGATGGAAATATTTAGGTCCACGTATTTTTTTTAGCGTTGGGACATATTATTGAGTATTTTAAGGCTACACTTAGGTGATATTTGAGAATTCTTAACCGTTTGAAATTGATCTCCGAACATTTATACACATGATGCTGTATATAAATAACCTCTGCACAAAATGTTGTCTCATTTCGTCCAAAATTATGACTTATTACAATTTTTGTAAATTTAAGTTGTACCGTATTTTTAAAAAATCGCTATTTCTCCTACAAAAATAAAATTTTTTGATCAATTTAAATGTTATTATAGTCACAATCATGCCATAGTATTAAAGAAAAATTTCACAACCTCGAGCGGGAATCGAACCTGCGACTTCCTGTTTCTTTCATACTATGGCATGATTGTGACTATAATAACATTTAAATTCATTAATATGTCACATCAACGGACGTGTATACGTCACCAAACATCGTAAGATGAAGATTGCAAAATTTTTTGCTTCAAATTTGAACTACACATCTTTCAAACTCTCTGGAACATCACTTGGTATGTAAATTTTTCATATCTTTATTTGGATACGACTCCTTCTCATATCTTTAGTGACAACCCCGATAAATAGTAGGACAAAGTAAAGCGCCAGCAGTGATCATGCTCTCTGTACCGGCTTTGTGGGGAAACCGCAGTTGTTGTTGTTTTCTCATCCATCAAGGAGATTCAATCGCCATCACTGTCTGTGTTATTAAGTATATTTACAAATTCATTGCTATTTACTATTCACTGCACTTCCAAGCCCCTGGCTCTCCATTAGCCTATGCTGCATCGTAAACTGGTGCATTACTGGAATTAGTGCAGTAGTGCTGAGCACTTATTTGTGAATGACACTTAGATAACCTCAGTAGTTGATTTATCATCAACCTACAATATAATACGGAAGAGAAACTGCAACTAGAAAATCTCGAAAGCAAACATCAAGTTGGAAAATGCAGAATTATTGCTGTAAACTCAGGTCCTTTGCAACAGCACTCTACAAACGCCATTTTCTGAATCTTAAAGGAAACGTGTTTTTCAGTTTTGTCAAAGTTCTGTATTATAATCTATTTGAAAAAAAAATGAGATATTATTTTATCTTGGAACGCATTGACTGATGCAATGCACAACTAATTTTTAATTTTCTTTATCAAAAATAATAAAAAATCAATATTTTTTTTTACAAAATTTATCTCTTCTACTCATTTCAATAACACATCTTCATTGAAATATTCTTCATTTCTCAACCCTTAGCATATCCTGTGTTTTAATAGTAGTACGGGGTGAACCATAAGTGATGTCATTAATTTCAGGGGATTGTTTTTTAGATATTTCAAACAAAAAAGTTTAATACAATTTTGATCGTTTTAGCTTTCTTTTCAACATAAGAATTGTTTTACACGACGGATTTCTTAGCGTGTTTTGGGAAAGCCATGGATTGAATTTCCAATATTTTCAGTCAATTTAAGAGAGCAGTGTATTATAATAAATGATTGGAGTTTTAGTTTTGTCCTTTAAATTTGCACAAGTTTGAACCGAACAAATGTAAGTTTTTGTTCTGTAAAGAAATTTTACAAACTTGCATTTGTTTCGATCAAATTTCAATGGACAAAAGTAAAATTCTTTCAATAATTAATCATCATAATACACTGCTCTCTTAAATTGATTGAACATATTGGGAATTAAATCAATGGCTTTCCCAAAACACGCTATGAAATGTTTCATATAAAACAATTTTCATCTCGAAAAGGAGGCAAAAACGAGCAAAACTGTATTAAACTATTTTGTTTGAAATATCTCAAAGAATGATTCTTCGAAATTTATATTGCTTCGGTTCACTCTATACATACTATGTAGCAATACATATAAATTAGAATAGGCAGTTTAATAACATCACATTGGCCTATGAGATCAGATATCAAACTTTAGACTTTTTTTTAAGAATAACAATGTGTTTTATTATGTGTACATTTTGACTATAAATAGTTACGATTCTTAAACATTTCTTTCACTCACCCTATTTTTTTTCAAATTCTGGTGACGTTCAAAAATCAGAAGTTTCAAACTGGAAGAAACTAGACGCCCCTGTTCACGGTTTCGTTTCTCTTTCATAATCTCCCACATGCCTGCACTTACAGAGGTGTGAAAATTATTAGAATAATCTTAATTTTAAAGGTTTTTTAATAGTTACTTCACAAATATTAATTCAATTGATGAATATTGGTATATAATATTACTATACTGATGTAGGATATATTTACTACTAACAATGCCGGAAAGCATTGTTGTACATTGGTATTTTTCTTATTTTACAATTGTTATGGGAATTCAGAAATTATTTATATTATGTTGGCGGAATTGGAAACATCAAAAATTAATTAAGAAATGCATTAAACAAATTGTTCTTTGCGTTTACATTGTTGTGAAGGTTCAAATGAACGTATACATCTGTTTTGTGCATATAATTTTTTATGTTTCCAATTCCGCCAACATAATATAATAATTTCTGAATTCCCATAACAATTGTAAAATACCAGTGTACAACAATGCTTTCCGGCATTGTTAGTAGTAAATATATCCTACATCAGTATAGTAATGTATACCAATATTCATCAATTCAATTAATATTTGTGAAGGAACTATTAAAAAACCTTTAGAATTAAGATTATTCTAATAATTTTCACACCTCTGTAACAGTATCAGGTAAACCAATTGCTTCTCTCACCACGTAACAGACGGTGATGAGGTTATGGATTGTTGTTAATCATTTTTATAATTCTCAGTTTCTGCACAACGCCCAAGTAGTGAACTTGTGTCACTTTTGCGTTATTTCGTCGCTACTTTCTGAACACTGGAGCAACATACGCGCTCTTGAGCCCCCCCCCCCCCCGCTCCAAGTGGGGTCGCCCCCGGGATACAAACTGCTCCCTCAGGAGGTCGTTTTCTCCCTGCATCAGCGTGGCACTGCCTGAGTGTGTGCTGCAGCCTTACCTGCTTCCCAATCTTACTTACCTATGTGGAAGAACGTTATTTACGATTAAATATATCACCTTCTCTCTATCTTTGTCTTCGGTATTTTCTTTCTGCATGTTCCTTACGCACAATCTCTCTGCTCCATCTCCTACGCCATGTCTACCGAAAAACACGCTTCAATTTTTTTTTTCTCCATTTCGTTTCCCTCTCCCGTTTTATCATTCCATTTTTTTTCGTTTCCTCACTTCTTATATCTACTACATTTATCGTTTTCATTTTTCTTCACATTTCCCATGCGGGTTATTTTACCAAATCGTCGAGTGTTGGTGACCTTCTTTCATTTTTTAGTTTTGAAAGGAAAAAAATAACAAAAAAGGCAAAATGATAACATGCAAATAACACCCAGTTTCAAGCACTTCTACGAAATCTACTGTTGGAACAAAATTTGCCTTGCATATACACCCACCAAGTCGACTTAGCATATATAAGTTTTCTGGAGCAATGCAATTTTAAATCCTCTCCTCTTACCCCCCCTCCCAAGAACTAAGAAGGCAGTCGGGCCGTTCGATCTCTCCCTGATTTCTTATTCATCTGCATCAAGTCTTATCTTGTAACTTTCACACTTTTCTGATTGAATTTTATTTCAACAGAATATCCGAAAGTGTTAAAACTACTTAGACTAGCAGAGCAAATCGACTTAGTAATGAGTTAACTACGGGGATTGTGTAGATGTATTTATTATGTGGCTGCTTTAGCCCCTTCAGCTTCTTGGAGACCTGAGTGAGCAACTACAGACTTAAAACGAAGGCCAAGTACAGGGACATCACTTTATTTTTACCAACATTTTTAACATTAACCTGGCTATACTCGGAAACACTGTTGCCCCCTTCCATTACAGGAGTTTGACGTTACTAGTGCAATATGTAAACAAATCATTTTACTAGGTATAGGAGGAGAGAAAAGTAGTGTATCCATTTATGTTGTAGGGAAATACGATATTACGATTTTCAGTTTGATCATCACTTTTACGGAATTTATCAAAATACAGTAGAGTAGTAACATTTTTTTTTTTTCAAAAACTCAACTTTTCAGGCGGCTATGTTCGTTATGTAATGTCTACTTTATTTAGCATATTAATTATTGATGTTAACATACAATTTAGAGAGTGAATTTAAATTGAGGGGGTCATAAGTAAAGGGCTGTAAGTGCACTTAAGTTACTTTTGAGAAAATGGGGTTTAAATATTTAAGCTTTCGTAAAATCGGTGAAATTTTTATTTAAATTTTAATGTGTGATGCGATTAAAATATCTCTTTGCCACTAAAATTTTAGATACTTTTTCTTACAGTGGATGCACTTAACTCATGTTATTACAAATGTCACTAGCATTCCTTTGCTTCTAGCCACCTCAATTCAAAATAAGCTAATATGAATTTTTAAACAAGTTGCTGAAAATGGTTGCCGTTCATTACAATGCAGGCTTCAATTCTTTACTCATATTATTAAAAACATTTTGAATCATATCCTCTGAAATTGAATTTATCGTTTCTTGAATATAATTTTTTAGTACGATATTATTAATGTAGGTTCTTTCTTCTATAGAAACCCCATCATATTTCTGAAACACACTATACACTGCAGTGTTTACTTCACTGCTTGAAGACTTCGAATGCAACAGCGACCGTAAGTTTGTGTCTCTGACGGAAGCAAGAACATTAGTGAAGGGGTGGGAGTGAAGTATATTCAGAAATGCAGTTACAATAAAAATGCAAGTAAAAATAAAATGATGTCCTGTATATATTTAAAAAATAACTGCAAACACTCTCTTGTGTACATTTTACGATGCAAGTAACTAGAAGCACGTAAAGTAATGTCTACTTGATTGTCGTTGGCCCTCTTGTATCCAATCTGTCTCACTCTTGACAATTGTCAGCGCAATAATGCGCTCACATGTTGAATTATGTAAACAGATAAAGTCGCACATCCTTGAATTTATAGCATCAGCACATTTCTGGGGTGTTCGTCCCCTTCCATGCACGTCCGTAGTCAAGGCGAAACCAACAAGAGAGGAGAACAAAAAAGGAATAATGTTGATAAACTACTTGATCCAATTGTAGCTACTCTTGAAGCAAATCGACGTTTAAGAAACTGGGTGACTGGTAATGTATGTATGAACTTACTTACTTACTGGCTTTTAAAGAACCCGGAGGTTCATTGCCGCCCTCACATAAGCCCGCCATTGATCCCTATCCTGAGCAAGATTAATCCATTCTCTATCATCATATCCCACCTCCCTCAAATCCATTTTAAAATTATTTTCCCACCTACGTCTCGGCCTCCCTAAAGGTCTTTTTCCCTCCGGTCTCCCAACTAACACTATATATGCATTTCTGGATTAGCCCATATGTGCTACATACCCTGCCCATCTCAAACGTCTCGATTTAATGTTCCTAATTATGTCAGGTGAAGAATACAATGCGTGCAGTTCTGTGTTGTGGAACTTTCTCCATTCTCCTGTAACTTCACCCCTCTTAGCCCCAAATATTTTCCTAAGCACCATATTCTCAAACACCTTTAATCTATGTTCCTTTCTCAAAGTGAGAGTCCAAGTTTCACAACCATACAGAACAACCGGTAATATAACTGTTTTATAAATTCTAACTTTCAGATTTTTTGACAGCAGACTGGATGATAAAAGCTTCTCAACCGAATAATAACAGACATTTCCCATATTTATTCTGTGTTTAATTTCCTCCCGAGTATCATTTATATTTGTTACTGTTGCTCCCAGATATTTGAACTTCTCCACCTCTTCAAAAGATAAATTTCCAATTTTTATATTTCCAATGTATGTATGAACCTACAAGAAAAAGAAGAAGAAGAAGAAGAAGAAGAAAAAGAAGAATTTTTAAGATTGATAGTAGTCTAATTCTCTGCTAGCCGGGCAAAACAAAAGACCACTCTATGCAAAATTTACAGGAGGAATTTTCAAAGATTTAAACAACTGCTGTAAATCTGAAAAATGACATGTTTCAGCTATTTCATGATTTTTTTTTATTGTAGATATTACTAATTTTAGGATCTCTTTTAGGAAACGGATTTAATGAAGGAAATCTTATATCACAAAAAGTAATGTCAACCCTTTTTACCCGCCCACCGAGGAATTATTTGTTTGCATTTCGATTGAACGTAAATGTTATTCCCAGCACACAACAGAGTAACAGACGACTGCTTCAGCATGCACGCCGGGCAAAATGAATAATGGTTGTCTATTATCTTTTCCAAAAACTTTAGACTCACAATATACATTTCGTTTCTGAAAAAACTATGACAGTTACAGAAAAACAATATTTCACTTTTTTCTCAAGTCATTTACACTCTAAGGTAAAGTACCCAAATAAGAGACACCTTTTTTTAACTGCTTATAAATGAGGATGGGAATAGACATTTTTAATCTGAATGAGTCGAATGCATACAGCATTTCGTCTATTTTTAGAATTTACAATACAAATTTTAGTCAGTTTTTATTATTATTTTTAATTATAAAAAGAAGTAAAACTGGGAAATAATTATGTTTTGGAAAGAGGTTCCAAATAAGAGATACGTGTGTTATTTAACTTTATTTTTGAACATGGACAAAAGTTATTATCATTGAGTGAAAATTGAAGCAATATATAACATTGTTAAATCATGTAGATATTTTAATAAATTCAGCAACATTTTAAAATTGAAGGGGACAGTACATCAGTGGTCTAAGTCCTCTCAACAGAAATTCTGTTGTTTATTTGAAATCTTTCCAAGTGAAATTAAGATGGTTTACGAAAATAACACAAAGTCGGTAAAATCGGACATGAATGTACTAATCTTACTTAGGCTACTATTGCTAACGTTAATATTTTACTAGAGATAGAAAAAATGGTAGAATATTAAACTTCGATTAATCTTTCATTGGTTCTTATGTAGTTTATGGCAGCCAAACTGACACAACTAGAAGCATTAACGCCTTTCGTAAATACTCAAAGGTGAGTATCATAATAAACCCAAATAAGGGTTCTAAATAAGAGATACAGTACTGTCTCTTAATAGGACCCAGAGGTATCACTTATTAGAGAACGGAATAAATAAAAATGAAATAGCTACCCAAGGTCATAAATTATTATCTTTCTTATTAGCAACCTACCTTATTATATGCAACATTTTGCCAGCAATTTTATAAAATTAATAATAATTTTGTTGTACCTTACATTAACTGCTGTTCACTTCCTCAACAGAAACCATCAAAAAGTTCAAAATGTGAAAAATTACTTTGCTTGCTCTCAGTTTCGTTGCTTACTTTCAACTGAGGTTAGACAAAGAATACGATGTCTTAGAAGCACACAGATTGATTTCCTATAGTTGTCGAGAGATGGCAAATTATACCGGAGAAATTAACAATGTATCTCTTATTAGGAACCTGTCTCTTATTTTTGTACTTTACCTTACCATACCTATACAAACAGCGCTCAACGAGCGCGAGCGCTCCTTCGGAGCGGGAGAGCTGTGTTTACCGCTCGCCGAAACGGAGAGGAAGATACGTCAGAATGACATAGACTTGCTATGGGTAGAGGAGAGGGAAACGACCACTCAGCTATCTAGTGGAGTGCAGTGTGTAGGCCTATTCTCAGTAACTGTTTCACGTTGCTTACCTACTGCTACAGTACAGAATGGAGGAATCTAAAAGACGGAACATAACATTTAACATTTAACGATTTACAGCTCGAA
This sequence comes from Periplaneta americana, assembly GCF_040183065.1. Taxonomy (NCBI): domain Eukaryota; kingdom Metazoa; phylum Arthropoda; class Insecta; order Blattodea; family Blattidae; genus Periplaneta; species Periplaneta americana. The sequence continues at coordinate 227,943,919 of NC_091117.1, forward strand.
CTTATTGATCTTCAATGTGATCTAAGGGCTAAAGATCGTTTGAATAATACTACTAGCCTGGTTGAGTTTTACAAGACTAAACATTAGCAATAATATCCACGACTACACAGGCTGGCTGTGAAAATTATTGCTATATTTGGCTCAACATTTATATTTGTGAGCAACTGTTTTCTATAATCAACTTTAATAAAGGCAGATATCGAACATCTGTAACTGAAGTTTCATTACGATCAGTAGGCTACTGTTCCTTTCAGCTGCCAATAGCATAAAACCCCGTTCTGATGTACTGGTAAATAAAAATACTGTATAACAAAATGATATTGTACATATAACTAGCTATAGAATTTCTATTATTTCTGTAAAATAAATATTTCTTTATTAATTAATAATAGTCCAAGATAGTTTTGCAAACACTGAACGGGAATTCATTTCATAAACACTCGTAATAGTACTTCCTTTTGTGTATATTTTGTACGAGATCACTCCTTCTTCCAGTCCACCCTCATAACAGAGCGCAGCTAATATCTGCATTCCGCTCATGAGCTGCTAGCCGGCTCGGAGAGCGCAAACCTTGTGCAGGCCTGCACTACACCATCAGTATATTTGGCAGTTTATACCGTTTACATCCTGTATATCTTGCTTGTATGATACCACTACTATATTGTAAAGTTGTATGTTAATCACTTTTATTTGAAATAAAGATATTGTAATTTTGGATAAGAAATTGATCATTAAAACCCAAATGGTTAAAATGTTGTCTGAAGCTCTACTTGTTGAGATACTTCAGTCGCAATGAGCGTGAGAGGAGGAGGAGGAGGAGGAGGAGGAGGTTGAAGGAAATTATAACTAAATAACTTACTAATTGAGGGGCTTAGAACAAAAATCAGGTAAGTGACATTATTAAAAAATGAGGTAAGTGCGTGTTGTGATAGCCGAAAAGGATGTTTCTTTGGGATAAAATCAGGTAAGAGATCACACTTTGCAGTGCTGCTATATGGGCATCATTTCAATAGATTAATGTATGATATTCTATTGCATGTAGAACTTTAAGGCCCAATTGTATAAAACTCCCTGACTAAAGATCAACTTTGATCGAAGATCGAAAAGTAAACCGAGTTCAGACACTTCTTCTATTGTATAAAACTTTTCGGCGATCAAATTACCTTGGTTCAAATGCAATCTAAGTTCACGTGAAAAGGATTTGGCAACATCGCATAAACAGGTGAAATACGTGATGCGCGGACCATGTTATACAGGTTTGTTTAGTGTTGCCAATCTAGCGATTTTAACTCTTTTTCAGCAACAATTTCTTTTAACTTTTATATTGCTTAAATAGGGATTTAGTGACCTTTTTAGCACCCCGTAGTGACAAAATTTAATATTTCTTTGTTGATAATGAGAAATCTAGCGACTTTACAACTACTTTTTCGGGACTTTCCGTATTACACTCTGTTGGAGACACTGGTTTTTTTTTTTTTTTTGCAATGTAAATAATGGCGGACAATAAGAAGAAGGTTGACTGTTCTCCAAGTTGTTATCATGTTATGGTGTTTTATACTGCTAAACATAATAAAGCTTTATAAAACGACAATTTTCGTTTAGTAATACAGTTAATTGAATATTTATGAATGTACCTATCATATCCATTAATAATTAATGGTTGTTATAAACATAATATAATTATAGGTAATGTTATTTGATACTGCTGAACACGATAGAACCTTATAAAATATAAGAATGTTTGTGTATTAAGGCAAGAAATTGAAAGAAATATATATATATATATATATATATATATATATATATATATATATATATATAAATGTACCTATCATATCTATTAATATTAATAATAATGGATATTTTATTTGCACAATCTGTCACTCGTATATTTCAAACAGAAAAGAAATAACTGAACTTGGATCATCTAACTTAATAGGAGATATTTCTTCAGTCAAATTTGACTTTAGTTTGAGACAAATTAATCTCAGATTAGACTTTATACAACACAAAATTCCAAGTTCAGCTGAAACAAGGATCAATTTAACCTCTGATCTAAGATTAAATGGTTTATACAATCGGGCCTAAGTGTAATTTCCTCAAAACTAGGTTTCCGTCACTTACCTGCTTTTTGTTCTAAGCCCCTCAATTATTATAACACATTACGAGTTGAAAATCTGTAGAACTAACACTCTGTACTTAAATAATTAAATCCTAACTCTGAATCGACAATAGAGGATTGATCATGTCCTTGCATTCATTCCAGATGTAATATAATTACCTCGCACTAAGTATATACTGTACTTGATATTTTAAAGTACTTGGTTCAGTAGTCTGAGATTTTAACTGGCTGTAATGCGGTGGAGGGATCTCATACTGCGGAACACGTTTCGCTTTAGGGTCATTTGAGTTCAGCGGGTCTCTGAAATTCTGCTGTCGAGGTCCACAATTTATCGCTCTACAGGATTATGCGAGGGAGAGGATTTGTTCGACTGTGGCAAACTTTTTACCTTTTTATATTCAGAAACCGCATGTTAAACCCAATTTAGGACATTATTAGGCAAAGAGCAGTCAGGTGTGTTAACTTCTAATAGCAACAAATCCTCGAGGGCTTCTCTTATTCCGCTGTTAAATCTAGTGCTGAATTAGGCAGCTTAGAGTTTTAACACGGCCACATTTCCATTCTGCAAATCTCAGTTCTCGTCTCTTCGACTTAACCCTTCTGTTACGTAATGTATGCATCCCCTATTTAGTGGCAATTATATGGATCCATGTTATATTAACAATTTGTACGCACTGAACATCCCCCATGTATTTACACCGCGCCGCTATGTAGGAGGGGTGGTTTTTGAGTCTTTATACCTACAAAGCCTTCCACCCTCGTAACTCATGCTGTAAGGAGAATGTAACCATTTATGACTGACTACAAACAAAAAGGGGACTTCTGATTTATATTAGATTGAGATGATATTTATACGTAAATATCATCATTATCGCCGCAAATTGTGATGTATTGTATTGTATTGTATTTATTAACATTCCATGGTATTCATGCATTGCTTACAGCTAGAATATGGAACAAGTCGAAAACTTAATACTATTATAAAATCCTAGGGCCGTATTCATAGACATTTTTAGCGCGGGTTTTCGGTGGATGATCAGAGTTTTTCGTATTCACAAACCAGTGTTAGCAATAGGATATGATTTGAATTCTGTACTAGTAACCAGTAGATAGCCGGGGCTAGCTTAGTACGCTCGTAGCGCGTGCTGCGAAATGACTATGAATACCACCCTTAATTTATAGTCACAGTCTAGATGAAATATATACAGACGAGATTTACAATATAGTCTACTAGTACAACACAAAGTTTAAGTATCAATTTCATTAAGCGTTGTTGAATGTCATGAATTCACCTACAGAATAGAAGGCGTGAGAAATTAGGTACTTCTTTAATTTGGCCCTAAATAATGTTATGTTTTGAGTTTCATTTTTTATATCGATAGGGAGGCTATTAAAAATGTTTACTGCCATATAACGCACTCCTTTTTGATAGCACGATAGACTTGCCGATGGAGTATGAAAGTCATTTTTTGACGTGTATTTATGCTATGAACTGTTGAATTAGTTACAAAGTTTTCACGATTACATAGGAGGAAGATTATTAATGAAAAGATATACTGACAAGCCATGGGCATTATTTGTAGTTTTTTTAAAATAGTCCTACACGATTCTCTAGATTTTTAAGGTATTGATATTTACTGTCTTTTGCATATATCTAATAGCAAAACAGGCTGAATTTAGTTTGGGGATATGCATCCTCTATTTAGTGGCAATTATATGAATCCTTGTTATATTAACAATTTGTACGCACTGAATATCCCCCATGTATTTACACCGCGCCGCTAAGTAGGAGGGGTGGTTTTTGAGTCTTTATACCTACAAAGCCTTCCACCCTCGTAACTCATGCTGTAAGGAGAATGTAACCATTTATGACTGACTACAAACAAAAAGGGGACTTCTGATTTATATTAGATTGAGATGATATTAATTTATAGGTAAATATCGTCAATATATATCATCATCATCATCATCATCATCGCCGCAAATTGTAATGATCTTCATCATCATCAACAATGCAACAACGCTATATCAATGGAAAGGGTGATCGTTTGATTTCATAATTTCTTTAGTTGGTTATTTTACGACGCTTTATCAACATCTATGATTTCTAGCGTCTGAATGATATGAAGGTGATAATGCGAGCGAAATGAGTTCAGGGTCCAGCACGAAAATTAACCAGCATTTGCTCTTAATGGATTGGGGGAAAACCCCAGAAAAAAAACCCAACCAGGTAACTTGTCCAACCAAGATTTGACCCTGGGCCCGCTCGTTTCACGGTCAGGTAAGCTAACCGTTACTCTACAGCGGTGGACATCTGGTTTCAGGTTAATTAACGTTTAAAGTAAGATATAATAGAAATGATTCATACCTTTCACCGATATGACAGCTCATTGCGCGAATTCTATGAAACAGTCGCATGTTCTGTTTCTGTGTACAGGAAAAGTTGTTTTCGTCACGCTCTCTGTGTACAGCGCTTTACCCTAAACTACTGGTCGCATTTTGTTCATATTTATTGTATAGGATGTGAATTTCTCCGGAAATGTAAATTAAATATAACAATTAATTTTTATAAAATTAACGAATCATCTGAAACAAAAAGTCATTGATGATCCCGTTTTCATTAGAATCAAGTGATTTATATTTATTTATTTATTTACATATTTATTTGTTACTCATTTATATTAATTAATTTATTTATTTACATATTTATTTATTTATTTATTTATTTTATCTTCCATTGTGTCTATGTGCTTCAATATTCTGTTTTGTAATTTTCACTGTTTTCCAAGACAAGCTATTTTCAATTATTCTGACATTTCTACGTTAGTTTTGTAGTCTGCCCAAGAGTAACCGGCTGCTTTTCTCATGAATCTCATGTCTGTAGCTCTAAGCTAATTCTTGATGGTCCAACATTCACTGTCATATAGAAGAACAGAAAAAGCCGGGGTGTTACATAATTCGATTCTAGTTTTCTTCAATGCTGTCTTTAGTTTAAATGTGCTATTTATTAGGCCACTTTGTTTTTTTTTAATTGTTCAGATTTTCATTGATATTCTTTCATCTCTCGCATGAAACCAAATTTCCTTAACATTTGAATTTGTGTACTTATTCTATTACTTGATTTTCAATAACGATTAGCTTCTTAATGAATGGGTAGATTTCTTTAAATGTCAGTATCTTTTTGTATTTATTGAGAATTTTAGCCCATATTCTGATGTCATTTTATGTAATGTAAACTCTGTTTTCTGTAAATTGTCTTCACTGTCTGATATCAGTACCTCATCGCCTGCATATAATAAGGTATTAACATGAATAAATATACGAGGATGCGTATAATAGGATGCGAAACTGCAGTGAGCACCATCTGGCGGCGGGGGGCTGAAATAAGATGATCAGCGCCCAACGTCGTAGGTGGTGAACATTAGAACTACGTGTTGGGTACATTACCCAGAGTTCTCTATTTATCCGTTCGAGATATTGCTCGAGGAGCCGAGATGGCAGACAGAAACTTGCTAATAAGTGAACATAAAGTGATACTACGTGTGTGTATAAGCAGTGTATGTTAAACAGTGATGTTTATGGACGTTGTAAAAATAGTGTTGTTGAATGTATTGTAAAGTAATAGTAATATAATAAATTGAACTATCAAAGTAGTTCTTGCAGACTTTTCCATTGCGCTGTACAATAAATACCCAAAGAATACAATCCCAATTATCTAACCTTTTGCTTTATGTTTTGTCTGTGTCTGGTTATATTTTAATTGGGTAGTGTAAAATAGATCGTCTCTTTTATCTTCCTGTTGGCTCCGGTAAGAATTTTCAGTAGAGCTGCTGTGAGGAATAAAAATGTAAATGTTTTATTTTAAATTGGGTTAGTTTAGAATATCGAGGGTGGGAGGGAATACTTTCTGCACAGTTTAACATTTTCGTAACCAAGTGTGCAGATGGTGAGTGAAAGTATCTATCTGAAATGGAATACTGATTTTTGTTTTAATTTCTGCTCATTTATGGAACAATCACCGCCGTTATTTGTAAAATTTCTCTTGTTGCGCGATAGGGAATTTCCACTTGACGAAACAAGAGTAGCGTGAGCCGTCAGTCATGTAATTCGCTTGCTAGACGCACGCACTTCGTTCCAGTAATACTTAATCTTGTAGCCTCCTGATACAAAGTGCGGTCCCTAACTATTGTAATCAATGGAGGGGGGGGGATGCTATATATTAAAAAATGTGTTACTCTGGTTTGTTTTGACATAAACGCGAAACTCACATGTGAACAACATCTGCTTAATTATAGAAAATTAATTCAAGTTCGGCATTACATATGGATAATAATATTAGGCCTATTGTTACTGGAATATTCTTATGGGCTACTTTCATCCTATATACCAGTTAACTGTCAATTGTCTATTGCTTAAAAACACTTCCTTACTTGTACGGCATCACGTTATTGCTATTATTACTTACTTACTTACTTACTTACTTACTTACTGGCTTTTAAGGAACCCGGAGGTTCATTGCCGCCCTCACATAAGCCCGCCATTGGTCCCTATCCTGAGCTAGATTAATCCAGTCTCTATCATCATATCCCACCTCCCTCAAATTCATTTTAATATTATCTTCCCATCTACGTCTCGGCCTCCCCAAAGGTCTTTTTCCCTCCGGCCTCCCAAATAACACCCTATATGCATTTCTAGATTCGCCCATACGTGCTACATGCCCTGCCCATCTCAAACGTCTGGATTTAATGTTCCTAATTATGTCAGGTGAAGAATACAATGCGTGCAGTTCTGTGTTGTGTAACTTTCTCCATTCTCCTGTAACTTCATCCCTCTTAGCCCCAAATATTTTCCTAAGAACCTTATTCTCAAACACCCTTAATCTCTGTTCCTCTCTCAGAGTGAGAGTCCAAGTTTCACAACCATAAAGAACAACCGGTAATATAACTGTTTTATAAATTCTAACTTTCATATTTTTTGACAGAAGACTAGATGACAAAAGCTTGTCAACCGAATAATAAAAGGCATTTCCCATTTTTATTCTGCGTTTAATTTTCTCCCGAGTGTCATTTATATTTGTTACTGTTGCTCCAAGATATTTGAATTTTTCCACCTCTTCGAAAGATAAATCTCCAATTTTTATAGTTCCATTTCGCACAATATTCTGGTCACGAGACATAATCATATATTTAGTCTTTTCGGGATTTACTTCCAATCCTATCGCTTTACTTGCTTCAACTAGAATTTCCGCGTTTTCCCTAATCGTTTGTGGATTTTCCCCTAGCATATTCACGTAATCCACATAGACAAGAAGCTGATGTAACCCATTCAACTCCAAACCCTGTCTATTATCCTGAACTTTCCTAATGGCATATTCTAGAGCGAAGCTATTATTATTATTATTATTATTATTATTATTATTATTATTTATTATCATTATTAAAGGTTGAAATAGATAATAAGGCAGTAGAACAAGTAACAAATTTTAAGTACCTGGGATGTGATGTAAGTTACAAAAAGGATAATGATATAAAAATAAAATTATAATCATTCCAGACAATATGTGGCACAATTAATAGAACTTTGAAGAATAAAATCAGAAAGGAAACAAAAATGAAATTCTACAATGTAATGGCAGTCCCTACTCTTTTATATGAAGAGTCCACTGCAAGAATGATGGATGTCACTTGGAACACATTTTGCAGGAGAAGCAATTGAAAGTTTGAAATGCTTAGCGCTCAAAGCTTAACTGTGATTTTCCGATCATTACTGGACAATGACTATCAGTGTTAATGCCATATAACTCTGTATGTACATTCTATATGTCTTAAGCTATGCATTGACAGTCTTGGTTCATTTTCGACAAGAAAGTGACATCCATCATTATTGCAGTGGACTCTTCATATGGATGTGAAAGTTGGGTTACAACAAAACCTGAAGTTAGTAAAATACAAGCGGCAGAGATGAGATTCTTGCGGAAAGTAAAAGGATGCACGAGATTAGATAGAATTAGAAATGAAGATATCAGGCAGGAACTAGGAATATTCCCACTAATTTTTATTTTTATTGTATTGGGTTATTTTACGACGCTGTATCAACATCTAGGTTATTTAGCGTCTGAATGATATGAAGGTGATAATGCCGGTGAAATGAGTCCGGGGTCCAGCACCCAAAGTTACCCAGCATTTGCTCGCATTGGGTTGAGGTAAAAGCCCAGAAAAAACCTCAACCAGGTAACTTGCCCCGACCGGAATTCGAACCCGGGCCACCTGGTTTCGCGGCCAGACGCGCTGACCGTTACTCCACAGGTGTGGACTACCCACTTATTGATAAAATAAATAATTACAGACAAGATTGGAAATTACATGTAGAGAGAATGGACGGCTACAGACTTCCAAAGAAAGCAATAAATTATAAACCAAAATGACGAAGAGATCAGGGACGACCGATGAGAAGATGGAGCGACCTTTGAAGCCGGAACGGGCAATTGCCCATACCATGAAGTGAAGAAGAAGATTATTATTATTATTATTATTATTATTATTATTATTATTATTATTATTATTATTATTATTATTATTAGGCCTATTATTATTGAAGGATTGACTGTTCTTCCTGCCTTATTTCTTTCTGTTCATTAGACAAACTTAAATCTTAGGGCACGTGTATTCATGATGCCCTAATTCCTGTATACACGCAATCACAAGTATTTCCTCACATACTCCGTGATTCGTTATCTGATGCAGTTCTATTAAAACAACGAATATTTCATTCCGCTCCTCTATGCTCAGATGTTTCAATAATGTATAATATTATTATTAGTACTACGGAACATACAAGCATTCTCAAAATGTTTGCATATGAACTCGCTGAATAATTCCACATCCTGTCTCGTTGCTCGAGTGGTGGCTGCAAATCCAGCGGACCCAGGTTTAATTTCCGGCAAGGTATTACAGATTTACCTTCCATCTTTAGCGAGTCCATACTACATACCTCCCATCTTGAATTTTTCCTCTGACGTTTTAACTAATGGTGTCGTAGCATCTCACTTGCTATTATTATAGGTTATTCACTAAATGTATGATCAGACAAGAGCTGTTTTAGATAATGTATTATGCCTGTCCATGACGTAATCAGAGCGCGGTTCACAATATACTGTACAGGGAAAGGACTAATGTTGCAAATGTATTTGTTTTTATCCCAATTCATATTTGACGAATACTAGGTCCCAAGCTAAAGACGAAAACTTTACTAGTTAGAATGTTTTGCTAAGCCATCTCGGTCAAAAGGAAGTCTCCTTACTTGAATGTAGTACACGCACATCTTGCAACGTAGTATGCAAAAGATTTCTTTACAATAGTTTTTGTTCGTTTAGGATAGATTTAGTTCGTTTAAAAACTGTTCTAAACACCTTTGGTTTGTTCTCTTCGTGATCAATTTCAGCATTGCCCTTTCTACAACCACTCTTTCTACCATAGGATTACTTTTTTATTCTGTCTGTCCATTTCACACGCTCCATTCTTCTGAATATCCACATTTCATATGCCAACAGTCGTTTCTCTTCACTTCGTCGTAGTGTCCATGTACAGATGGTGCAGAAAATTATAACCAGAACAACATTTTATATTTTAATATTTTATTGTCCACAGCTTATGTAAGCTTTCATCCTATTTTAACTACATTTTAATCATTTTTGAGTCTGTAATTGTTTAGAACAGAGGCTTATAAGTTGCTTATTGTTCACATTATATAACATAACACGTATGTATCAACACATATTTATATGCTTGGACAATGCCCTAAAGGCGAGCTGCTGATCAATGCTAGACATCATCGTGTACGACATGCTTTGGCGACATCGTTAAAAACTTTAAATTGGGAGATTCATGAGGAAGTACATTGTGTATCATCAGATGGTTCTTTCAGACGGGCAGACATTATTGCTATTAACAGACACTTAAAACGGGCTCTTGTTCTTGACCCTACTATCCGTTTCGAAAGAAACCTAAATCAGGCCACCGAAGTTGATATTGAGAAGAAGTCCATATATGAACCTTGTCTGCCTTATCTTTCTCAAAAGTACAATGTCCCTCTTAAACAATGGTCTGTCGTTGGTTTGCTGTTTGGCAGTAGAGGTTCTATTTCCAAATTCACATGGAGTTATCTTAAGGAACTTGACATTCCTTTTGATTATGTAATGTCTGTCCTTATAAATATTATCAAGGATTCCCTTCAAATATTACATCATCATCTCTATTTCAATTAATCCACTTACATTTAACTTTCTTTTTTTCTTTAATGTATCACATCACATTGTATTGTACATGTTTATTGTATTCAGGACCCTTGTGGTCACTCAAATTCTTTGAGCTGATGTCTAAAATTTAGAAAATATATATACAGGCATAATTTCTGAAGATGGCTCCCTCGAGCCGAAAACGTTCAAGCTAATATAATCTGACAAATAACTTTATTATTTGTTATGTAGATAAGCATAGACGGATCCTGCTCATCTCCAATTCAATCTTCGTTTATATCACTTACACCTATCCAAGCAGAAGCTTGTTACCAGATTCGTCTTTGGTTCCAGAGAAGACAAGTGTCTTATTGTGTAATGCTTAAAAATAAGAAACAGTGAAATTATTATTATTATTATTATTATTATTATTATTATTATTATTATTATTATTATTATTATTATTATTATTAACGTTTAAAACATATCATTGTGACGAATACGTTATATTTAGTTGAAAGAGACATCGAGCTGTCATGTCGCCAGATATTAGTTCCTCATTAGAGTCCCATCGATGCTAAATAATCTCGTATGTGACACAGCGTCGTCAAATATCCAATTAAGGGGAGAGATGTAGAACAAAACAGCAATCCTTGGATCTGTCCCTGAGAAATCTGACCGTAACTTGCGTTCAGTCTTTGGTAAAATGAAACTCTTTCAGAATAAATAAAGGTGGCAAATATCCCAGCCTATGCAAGTTCTGCGCTTATAAAGTCTTATTGCAGAATTGTACTTTAATGCTTTTAGATATGTTTGATTCTATTTTTATTAAGCCTATCTTTTTTATTTTTGACAGTTAAATTACACGTTCTTGGTTATAATACACTGCTTCCGCTCATTCGTTTGGATGGATAAATAAATAGCTTTCAATAAAAATGTAATGTGGAAGTTACTTCTATTGTAAATGTAGAATTGTTAAATTGACTTATTACACTCTTGCTCTCTCGAATGAGTAACTCGTTAAATTGACCTTTGTGGTCATAATGGTGGAACTACAAGATTTACAGCATATGAAAATAATACACGGTTATCTATTTAAACCAAACATTCGTAAATGTTCCAAACTGACGTTACATTTCCCACATACATTCATAAAATTTACTGCAGTTTCATTAATGACAGAAATATATAATAAAACGGGATTAGTGCTTCTCAAGTAGACACATGAATCAGAGCTGCAGTGTGCGAGATGTGACCACGCGATTAAACGGGAAGAGACGAAACGAGTCGCACGCTGTACCTCATGCAGGGTGACGTATCGAATGGCTTGTTTTTTCTTAGTGTGTAATAGTACTTGTATCAGAGTACTGCATTGGAGTTAAATCGCTCGCTTGAACTTGGTCGAGTGTCGCACCCTCGAGTGAGATATGATCGGTCGTGATACGCTCGTAATAAATAGAAGCACAGTACAAGGTCATCTCACCGACATGTCTTATCTTGTATGGAAGGCGACAGATAAGATACACATATGTTTTGCTCACACGGTAAAAATAAGGCTTTATTTACTGCGTTTATGACAAACGTTTAATGGAACAGCCAATGGAACGTACCAAAACAGAAACATGAAGTTATAAATAAAATAGTATGAAAAACTTCGATATACAGTTATTATTGCTAATTAATAATTATTCAATATTTGATTTACCACATATATAATATGATAGGTCCATACATAGTGTTCCGCCTATATACTGCGACAATGTAGAAACGTTTTACAAAATATTATTGATATAGCAGTAGATTAATAACAATATTAGTACAGAGATAACGTCACAGAAAATATAATAAAACGAATAATCATGCTGCACAACTGTTACAGACGCAAAGATTGTTACACTAATTATTAGAGAATATTATTATTATTATTATTATTATTATTATTATTATTATTATTATTATTATTATTATTATTATTATTATTAGAAAACTTGATATGGTTCTTGCATTATCGTGATTGTGTTCTCCGTTTTAATAATTACATTTACATCTAATAACATCTATCAGATGTGGCGAAAAGAAAATCACTCCTGTGTGGAAAAAGAAAAACATTTGCCTACAACATTTATATTACATTTTAAAGCAAGTTTTGCAGTTGCACTATGGAGAGATTAGTTAAACACTGCAAAGTTTTGAAATGATAAACATCTATGATGTTACTACACAGTTCATCACTGTAACAAGAACGAATGTCTAACGCTCTGCTTATACCATTCGAGGATTTATCGCTCGTGACAATTTTACCCATCATGCATGTGCGCTACCTATCGGATTATGTTATGAACTACTTGGCGCTCGAGCGAAAACGTCCGATGGAGACCTTTGACTTGTATATTATGAAACAAGTAATTGTAATGTAATTTTCGTCTACTTGTAAGTTCATTTTCTTTTAAAATTTTAGAAATTTAAAGACTTTATTTTCTGATATTATTTGTGTTCGTTCACGTATATGTTCTCTTATATTAATTTTTAGTTTGTTATTTATTGTAATTTTTTATGTATTGAATTTTCTCCTGAGCACGATATCACTTCCTTGCAGGGGAGCGCTGCAATTGTTGTATATATTTCTAGCAATAATATAATTTATTTATTATTTCGAAATCTTGGTCTTGCTAAAATTTCGTGCTCGAGAAGATACAGTAATATTTCAATATTGAAAAATATGAGTTGATATAAACAAGTCAACCACATCTGCTATAGAATCTGGCGTGTTCAGAAAGGCTTACATGGAAACATACGTAAAGCATTGTAATAAGAAACAAAGAAAAGAGCACTTCTATGTCCCTTTGTTTTCAACTTTTCTTCCATGTACTCCCTCAATATTTTGTCATTGATTTACTGAATATTCCTCCCTTCTAGTGAACCCCATCCTGACTTCTTGAAGAATATTGCTAAGACGAAAGAGGAATGTATCATGAGGTAAATTTAGCTTCATCAGTTGGCCATGCATGTGGCGAAGTTCTGTTTCAGTATAAGGGGCGTATAGCCTATCCTATATTAAGCCGGTCTGGATGCTGAGGGAATAGATTGCGCGTAATTTTGTATTTCATCTTGTAGACGCGATCAGGGTGAGGCAGCAGCTGCTCTGCCCTGGCTACTTCTTCTCCTCTCTCATTTCCATCTTTCCTTTTAACATTTTCTTTTTTTGCTCCTTCGAAAAGCAACAATAGGTTGGAAAACAATTGAAATACGTGCGTGTTCTGTTTTTACCCCGCATCATTCTTGTATTTCGCTTTCTACTTGTTAGGCTCTCCCCACACTCTTTTATTTTTTATTCCCCTTATACCATCGATTTTCGTTTGTTCGCTTCGTCTCTGCAGCTTTACCAGAAGAGGAAAGAGGAATAAAGGTTTATTGGAGTTTTTAGACGCCGGCGCTCCTGGTGTAGGAAGGGCAAATCATTCGTTTTGAACTTGGCCATAATCTCTGCTAGTGCTATAAAATAAAATCAATTTCTTCCTAGCTTTGCGCTGAAAAATGTATTATACTGCATCTCTACGTGGTGGGATTTTTTAAACACGGGAGGGATGCTGTTAAAACTGAGAGCTAGCTCAACCGTTCTGCTAACATATTTGAATTCATGTTTAAGTAAAAAGCTATCGAGAAAAATGGAACTGCAGATCTAAGAAGAAAGCTATTGCAGAAGTGGAGCTTTCAATGTTTGAAGACGTCATTCTTCCCTTTTCGTTATTTATTTCTTATTTAAGAAAGTTTTTCCAATCACGATTTCAAGACGTACCTTTGCATTACGACAACATTTCTCTAAATTGCTATGAATTTTTACAAACGTGGAAGATTGTTCACGGAAGACTATTTTACAACGAAATATTCCCACCTTTCTGCCGGTTGGCTTTTTTATTCTCGAAAGTTAAATAATTCTAAGACCGAATTATTATGATTAACTAAACACACTTTTAACTGAACAGCTCTCATTCCATGATGTGAGCTTCTATCTAAATACATTATCCGTTTAAAATGTAGATACAGTTTCACAGTCAGATGAGTAAGAAGCGGAAAAGAAGAAGTATTTCTATTAGAAAGAGAGCAGACGAAAAATGTGTAGGAAAAAAAGATAATAATGAGAAATACGTACCGATGCAAGCAAGGAAGGACAAGAGTTATTCTTAGAAGGACGAGGAAGAAGGAAAATGCAGTAATATAAATACGATTAGAATCATCATAATATGTCACTGGACATAAAAACCCCAGGAGAAATTGATTAGCTGTTAGAAAGTGATCAGTAAAAGAAATAGGTGAACGAGGAGAAGTATTATCAGGAGTGGGAACAACAGAAAGAGGTGAACTGATGAAGAGTAGGAGCATGCAGAAATGAGGTGTGCTATCATGAGTAGAAAATAGAAACATAGAGACGAGGAGAATAATTATGAACAGGAGTGAAAACATGAAAAAGAGAAGGAAAAATGTTTATGAATAAGTGAAGGGACAAATGTAGAAACGTGGTTAGTAATTATGAGAATGAAGAGATGCAACTTGACTAGGAATATAGGCAGCAAAGCCCCTCTGGATCCGCCTTATAATAATAGGAGAATTAATTGAGGGGTCAGAAGCAAAGAGGTGTAAGTGCTCTTATTTATGAAAAAAAAAATACGCAGACAACATCATATACTGGCACAGATACTTAGATGACATACTAATACTATACAAAGGAAACAAAAGACAGATCCAAAACCTACATCAACACATAAACAAAATACACCCAAAGCTACACTACGCATTAGAAATTGAAAACAACAAATACATAAATTTTCTAGACATCGCAATAACAAAAGTAGACAACAAACACACATTCAAAATATACAGAAAACCCTTAACAAAAACAACACACATACACAACACATCCAACCACCCCACACAACACAAACAAGCTGCATTCCGAACAATGGTACACAGACTACTCAACATACCAATGAATCAACAGGATTACAACGAAGAACTGAACACAATCGAATACATAACACAAGAAAACGGATACAACCCTAACATAATAGACAACATAATACGTAAGACAAAACAAAACCACAAAAAACATAAGAATACAACACAAACACAAGAACACAAAAAATACATCACACTAACATACGAAAACAAAAACACAAATAAAATTGCAACCTCATTCAAGAAATTAAATTACAACATCGCATAAAGAACAAATGACACTCTACAAAAACATCTCAACACACAAACAACACAAACAAACAAATACAACCACACAGGCGTATACAAACTCAAATGTAACACCTGCAACAACTTCTACATAGGACAGACAGGCAGATCATTTCAAACACGTTACAAAGAACACATCACAGCCATAACAAAATTACAAAACACCTTCACATATGCAGAACACATCACAAATGCCAACCACACCTACAGAGACATCAACACAGACATGGAAATACTACACATCCAACCAAATGCCAGAAACTCAACACACTAGAACAATATGAAATATACAGACACACGAAAACACACCCCAACGAAATTCTCAACACACAACTCAATTTCAAAACACATACACTCTTTGACTCTACACTACGAACGCACCTTCACAGGAAACAAGAGGCGCCAAGACCAACAACGACCAGTTCTGAAGATGACCCAAAATAGGTCGAAACATGTTAACAAGGTACGGTAAAATTTAACACAAGAAAGTTCTTATCATACATATTCCGAAGTGATACAGTGTTAAAAGTTGTGTAATCAAGATGTAGAAAAAATGTGGTTGAAAGTACTTAAGATGTCGTAAATTCCGTGATTTTTTTTTTTTTTTCAATTTTCGTGTGATGTGGTTAAAAGATGTATCCCTTGGCACTACTGTACCCCTTTGCTTCTGATCCCCTCAATTGAAATATATAAATAAGAGATAGAAACGAGCAGAAAAAGGCACAAGATTAGTCATTTTCACGAATACATGTGCTAATAGCGCCATACATTCTTTGTATTAGGCCCACTGTTTTTATGCTACTCCACAATTTTGGATTTTAACTTCACTTTTTTAACTGTAATTTATTTACCGACGGATGCATACTTGTGACTACTTATTTAAAAAAGTAAACTATTTCCTTAACAGATGAGAATTTTATATATAATTCTTTAAATATTCCGTTGTGCATATTAATTATAGTAAAAAGCAATCTTGAGTGAACGGAAGTTAATTCAGAATTCTCCAATATTCGTGAGCGGTCGATTGGGCTTGAAGACGAGGCTGTAACTAACTCCAGCCGTCTTTGACATAAAAGGGAGCTTTATATTCTGTTCCGAGGAGTAGAGAGATCTTGATTGTGTTTTATTACTTTTAGCTCCGTTTTGCTTACGGGAAAAAAGTTTAATAACATCTCTCAACCCTGCCAGAACGCAGTGGAGTTTGCAGCGTTCAAAGCAACACTAGACACAGAGTCGATGGAAAGCTAATTCTTCTGATCCGTGCGTTTCCACGAAGTAGAGTAATCATCTAAGTACTTCAAGAAGACATTTTCGGAATAACGTTATCATCATTATTTTATTCTTTTTCATTATACTTTTCCTACCGATTACTTTGGCATGTCCACTTCCTCGGTACCACTATTTTGGTCTTCTATTCACATATTCTAAGGCTGTGCTTGTGTACATATCGGTGGTGTTGAACAGCAACCTCCCATGTCAAAAAAACTAAATTTTACAAGAAAGCGACAAAAACATTTTAATACTTTGATAACGAACAAATGTGAGACATAAGAGGATATTTAAATCTCTTCTTGTTAAGTTTGTATCCATGCCTTGACTTAGTGTATTTTTTTTCTGTTTATTTCTGTTATTGTATTTGTATTCTTGGTGTTGTGGAAGAGAAGGCCTGATGGCCTTAACTACACCAGAATAAATAAATAAATAAATAAATATGAATAAATGAATAAATAAATAAGTAAATAAAAGATCTCTGACTTCTTGTGGCATCCCGTCTCTTTTGGAACCACCAGGTATTAGTCGCGCAGATGGTAAACGACCCGATGGTCTCACCTTAATTCCATGGTCTAGAGGAAAATCTTTAATTTGGGACTCCACTTGCGTTGACACTCTAGCTCCATCTCACTTGCCGAATACCTCCAGACACGCAGCATCTGCTGCTGAATTAGCCGTGAAGAAGAAAGTCAATAAATATGCTCATCTTTTAGACCATTATATCTTTGTCCCCTTTGCTGTGGAGACCTTCGGTCCTTGGAGTCATGACGCTAAAGTTTTGGTATCTCAAATCGGCCAAATTTTGATCTCCATTACTGGTGATCGCCGTTGCACTACTTATTTGCGTCAACGCTTAAGTATTGCTATTCAACGCGGAAATGCAATGAGCGTTTTGGGTACTCTTCCAGACTCCAGCCCTTTGGACGAACTTTTTCTCATGTAAAATTTTTTATCTCTATGTAAATGTTTATATTTAGTGTTTATATAAGTAAATAAATAAATGAATAAATAAATGGATGAATAAATAAATGAATAAATAAATAAATAAGTGAAGAAATAAATAAATAAATTAATTCATTCATTAATAAATAAATAAATAAATAAATAAATAAATAAATAAATAAATAAATAAATGGATGGATGAATGAATGAATAAGATGTGTTTGCAGATGGTTCTGGAACACTTCCTTGATGGAAATAAAGTGTAATATTCATGTTGATTAGATTTATGTTTTATTTGATTTCTGTGGTAGTAAGTTAATAAATGTTTTTTATAAATTTCTTCAATAGTCAATACTTTAAAGTCTGTATAAATTAAATTTGTTGAGTAATCCATATTTTTGGTCAGGCAAATTTTTATTAATCTTCTGTGTAATAAAATTAATGTATCAAGTACAGATGATGCTACTCCACCCCAATTTATTATACTATACTGTATTAATCTTTCCTATTTGGAGAATGTTGGGTTTGCAATGAAAGACCTGTCCTTGGACAGAACACTGAATGAATGTATGAATAACTAATTCTAATTATAATTTATTTACAATTTACATTTGAAATGATACATATGAATTGATACCCGAAATGAGCATATGCTCGTGCTCGGGTACAGTCCAGTAGTCTACATAAATTTTACAGAGATCAATAATAATGTTGATAATAGAAATAATAGTAAGAATAATAATAATAGTAGTAATAATAATAATAATAATAATAATAATAGAATAACCGTGACGGAGATGATACAAAGATAGTAATACAAATTAATTCATTAATAATAATAATAATAACAATAAAACAAAAATATTTACAATAATAAAATAAATACTAAGACGGATAAAATAAAATATAAAACCACTAGCGAGAGTTAACACAACTTAAATAAGCATATAATAACCAGGAAAAAAAAAATGACGAACTCGAAAATCAACAGTAAAGTTCGTTGTAACGCAGACGACAGCAACCGTTAACTGTATTAATGATTGTACTAAAGCTAAAAATATTATTCTCAATGCCTCTTTCGAAATAAAATAAAATCATTAATGTTTGAATAAATTAAAATATAAATTTTCTGTAAATAGGCCTACAGGAAGTGAAATTTTTGCGCAGTACACAATTTCTTACCTCACATAGTAAATTATTTATAACACTTTGAAATTTGAGTTTCTTTCTGAGTTATTGTTTGTCTTGGAAACCAAACAGAGCGTTCGGTGTATAAAAAGAAGTGAAGTGGAAAGTGAGAAGTTGACAAGATGTTATGGAATATATCTGACGAGCTGAAGAAGAGTATCAGATACAATACACAAGTGCAATGGCTGCAGTGACGTCCTGTACCCACACATGCATGTGTCATGGCACAGCGACAACGCTCCCTCCCTCGCGGAGCATGCTGCATGTTTGAAGAAGCTCCTCTTTATCTTTCTATTACTCTTTCTCCCCGTAGTATTTATCTATCCCAAGTTTCTCGCGACGTCATTTTACACTTGGGCGGTATTCGGTACGAGGCGTGAAAATGGAAATTTCTTCTCCTCTTTCCCTCTACATCTTCTTTTCCTGCTATATATAGTTTTTGAAACCCCATTACACGACAGATGTAACTCGTCCAGATACAAGGGGAATCCCTCGTCAGCTGTTTGCACTCTCTCTTGTTTTTTTCGCGTGCTGTCCTGCCTAGTTCACAACTTTGTAAAGCAGCCTCAAGACTGGAAGTAGGAAGAAAATTAGAAAAGCGGAAAGTCAACAACATGCAGCGCCGTTAACGGGAGTTATTTAGAAGTTAAATACGGCCCGGCTTCCATAATGAGGCATTGCAGTGTTGCCGAACTCAAAAGGCGGCGTAACACTTCAAGTGGACGCTTTGCACTTTTCTTCTTTAAATATTATGCTTCAGAGTTTTTCAGGAAAATTAGATTCAGTTTGATCCATTGCAATCCAACTTCTTAGACTACTGCGAAGTTCTGCTAAATGATCTGAGTGTGCCTGTCTTCAGATCATATATTATAATATCCGTTTCTGTGATCACATTCACCGTTTGTTCTTCGTGCTTGCCTATACCTCCGGATCAACGCCGTTTGCTACCCCTTTCCACGACTGCAGTTCGATGATACTGGCGTAATATACAAACTAATCACTTTACTAGGTATAGGAGGGAAGAAAAGTAGTTCATCTATTTACGTAAACTAGGAAATATCACGCTTTTGAGTTTGAACATTTTCATTAGGTTTTTGTTTCATCAAAATCCAGTACTGTATTAACAATGAGTGTTTTTACTCACGAACTGAGCTGTCCATGTGGACGTATTCATTATGCAGTGTATATTATACTGTCTACAGCACATTAGCGTACAATATAGAGAATGAAGTTAAATTGAAAAATAATCATAATATGGATATTTAAACACATTTTTTAAATGGTGGCCGTTCATTTCGATATAGGCTTCAGTTCTAATGTGCATATTATCGCACTATAGACTATTGTACGTAATCCCAACTACTAGTTTTGTTCTTCGTACTAGTAACTCATGTTGAAATAATTCTGTACCTACTCTATAAAAGAGTACCTTACGTACTGTAAATTCAATCTTCACTTCTGCCCGACTCGCACAGATAAAATTACTCAGACATACTATCTACTCTCCGTCCAAGTGGTTATGTCGTAGGGTCGTAGAAAGGGAGGAAATCACGGGACAGTTAATTACTTAACGAGGTCCTTTTATTTAAGTTATTTTAAAGAGTTGTATAATATTACGTAGACGTCCAATTCCTAACAGAAATTAATGTTCTGAGAAAGGAGCTAAGACAGCCCAGCCACTAGCTGGCGAATAAAAGCTGGTGGGGGGAACCAGGATACGACGTAGGCAAATGGACGAGAGTACCTGTGCGAAAATGATTCAATATTGAAAGCTCTTTTGTCACTGGAAAACGCGAACATATTTTTGGAACGTACTGTTTACTATGACCGTAAGACTACTATGACTGTATATGCGATCTTGGATCTGTGTGGAGGACGGTTGAACTTCATTAGCAGAAGGGGTGGGAGTGAAGTACATTCAAAAACTCAGGTACAATAAAAATTGAAGTAAAAATAAAATGATGTCCCTGTAGATGCTGCAGTGTGGCTGTACCAACACGTGTTCATCTTGATGCAATTCCAGGAATTCAATAATTCACACCAGCTAAATGAAAGAGTTCACTTAATCATGCATGAGTTTCAATTGATTGCTTTACCAAATACTAAAATTGACTTGATATTACGTAATTACCCCACCGGTAATTAGACATGATCATTTGTCTGGAATCTGCGTGCATGCAGCTGAGATCGATTGCCCGACCACCTGGCCGTAGCTCAATCAGTGAATACCTAGGTGTAAGGCATCTCATCCTACTTTCGATTTCTAGAAGATTACTGTAGGTGATGTTTGCGATTGATAAAGTGGCTGTTGCCTCCAGTAAAATGTTGTACTCTGACATTATTACTTACTTACTTACAAATGGCTTTTAAGGAACCCGCAGGTTCATTACCGCCCTCACATAAGCCCGCCATCAGTCCCTATCCTGTGCAAGATTAATCCAGTCTCTATCATCATATCCCACCTCCCTCAAATCCATTTTAATATTATCCTCCCATCTACGTCTCGGCCTCCCCGAAGGTCTTTTTCCCTCCGGTATCCCAACTAACACTCTATATGCATTTCTGGATTCGCCCATACGTGCTACATGGCCTGCCCATCTCAAACGTCTGGATTTAATGTTCCTAATTATGTCAGGTGAAGAATACAATGCGTGCAGTTCTGCGTTGTGTAACTTTCTCCATTCTCCTGTAACTTCATCCCGCTTAGCCCCAAATATTTTCCTAAGCACCTTATTCTCAAACACCCTTAACCTATGTTCCTCTCTCAGAGTGAGAGTCCAAGTTTCACAACCATACAGAACAACCGGTAATATAACTGTTTTATAAATTCTAACTTTCAGATTTTTTGACAGCAGACTAGATGATAAAAGCTTCTCAACCGAATAATAACACGCATTTCCCATATTTAATCTGCGTTTAATTTCCTCCCGAGTGTCATTTATATTTGTTACTGTTGCTCCAAGATATTTGAATTTTTCCACCCCTTCGAAGGATAACTCTCCAATTTTTATATTTCCATTTCGTATAATATTCTGGTCACGAGACATAATCATATACCGGTACTTTGTCTTTTCGGGATTTACTTCCAAATCGATCGCTTTACTTGCTTCAAGTAAAATTTCCGTGTTTTCTCTAATCGTTTGTGGATTTTCTCCTAACATATTCACGTCATCCGCATAGACAAGCAGCTGATGTAACCCGTTCAATTCCAAACCCTCTCTGTTATCCTGAACTTTCCTAATGGCATATTCTGAAGCGAAGTTAAAAAGTGAAGGTGATAGTGCATCTCTCTCCTTTAGCCCGCAGTGAATTAGAAAAGCATCAGATAGAAACTGACCTATACGGACTCTGCTGTATGTTTCACTGAGACACATTTTAATTAATCGAACTAGTTTCTTGGGAATACCAAATTCAATAAGAATATCATATAATACTTCCCTCTTGACCGAGTCATATGCCTTTTTGAAATCTATGAATAACTGATGTACTGTACCCTTATACTCCCATTTTTTCTCCATTATCTGTCGAATACAAAAAATCTCATCAATAGTCTATTACGCCTAAAACCGCACTGATGATCCCCAATAATTTCATCTACATACGAAGCTAATCTTCTCAAAAGATTATTGGACAAAATTTTGTACGACGTCAACAGAAGTGATATTCCTCGAAAGTTACCACAGTTGGTATTATTACTTTACTTTCATAATTAACACCAGCATGTGTCCATGCATTGAACGCGTGAAATAGAAATGCACAAACTGTGGCTAGTCCGTTAAATTCATTACTCCACTATCTCTCGTGGTGTCTACTGTGTAGAACAGGCTTGCAGAACTCGTAAGTAGGGGAAATATGACGTCAGCCTCACTCCACTACTATTGCGGATGATTGACTTCCGCGTAGAGTTATTTACCTTCTCTGGACGTCAAAGGTCCATCAGTGGCGGCATGTAATTTTCAAAAAGGATTGTAATAAATTCATCGTTTTTATAATGCGTTATCTCGTTTCAAGGTTTACAATTATGCTAGATTTCCTGTCGGTAGTTTCTTTGAGATTTCTTTGCACCTAATCTGCTTTAGATTTTCGAAAACTTTTCTCCTATCATGACCTACGGAAACATAAATTTATAGAATTTAAGTAATGAACCTTGAAAGTCACTTTTAATTTCAATTCAAAATGAACACAACGAGTGACGTCCTTAATTTTACAGTATATAAATAAATAATAATCAATATACAGTTCGTAATAATGAACTTACCGAATGTTTGTGCATTCTATAATTCTTAATATGGACTTTGTTGAAATGTGGTTTAATATTGAAATGACGAGAAGAAATGAATTGGATGGGACACAGTAAACAAGCAATTCTTTCGTCTTCAACAACAAAATAATCCTATTCCCATTTCCTTTGGAAGTATAAGTTATTCCTTCACGGGTTTAGATTTTGCCTTGTTCCAGTTCTCTTCAAACTGCAGTACGCGTATTATTTGTTTCTTCGTTTACTTATTTAGGCCTACTTATTTATTTATCTATTTACTTATTTACTTGGGCGGCTTGGGTAGTTCAGTTGGTAGAGCAGCTGGCTACGGACTGGAAGGTCCGGGGTTCGATCCCAGGTGGTGACAGTATTTTTTCTCGTTGCCAAACTTTCAGAACGGCCCCGAGGTTCACTCAGCCTCCTATAAAATTGAGTACCGGGTCTTTCCCGGGGGTAAAAGGCGGTCAGAGCGTGGTGCCGACCACACCACCTCATTCTAGTGCCGAGGTCATGGAAAGCATGGTGCTCTACCTCCATGCCCCCCCCCCAAGTACCTTCATGGCATGTTACGGGGATACCTTTACCTATACCTTTTTACTTATTTACTTAATTTATCTATTTATTTATTTACTTCAATTTATTTAATTAATTAATTTAATTTATTAAATTTAATTAATTAATTTATTTATTTAATTATTTAATTTATTTAATAATTTAGGCTACTTATTTATTTATTGTTTTATTTATTTTTTGTTTGTTTGTTTATTGTTTAATTAATTAATTAATCTATCTATCTATCTATCTATCTATCTATCTATCTATCTATCTATCTATCTATCTATCTATCTATCTATCTATCTATCTATCTATCTATCTATCTATCTATCTATCTATCTATCTACCTACCTACCTACCTACCTACCTACCTACCTACCTACCTACCTACCTACCTACCTATCTATCTATCTATCTATCTATCTATCTATCTATCTATCTATCTATCTATCTATCTATCTATCTATCTATCTGTCTGTCTATTTATTTTGGCAGCCAGGCTTTCACGTTAGTTCACTACATTTTTGCATGCTTGACGTTAAAACTGATGACCGTGAACACTTAATCAACTCTATTATCATATGTGAGAGGAATAGGATTCAGTCTGCACAGAGACTGTTAACGAGCCTGGTACAGCGTGCTTCTCATTCCAGACCTGAGGTGGGTGTGCAGCATTTCGTACGGCTGTGAAGTAGGTCAGAGCGTCTCAAGTTGGAAGCCATGTTGCTGTACAATGTGTTTATGTAAACCTGCATCTACCTACATGTCTTGGCAACAGCATCAGATCTGTTTCTGTAGTAGTTTTGCTGGTCACAGAGCTCAGAGACTGCAGGCTTCAACTGTGTGGAACTAATTGAAGGAAAATTTCCATACAATGAAAGTAGCAGTAAAAAATTTTTAATTTTCTCTTACTACAAATTAAAAGGAGAAATTTCTACAGTTGTATTGTTTATTAATTTGTCTTCATTTTATAATGATCCATTGTCAGTATTACCGTATTTCAGCCGTGGCGAGAACGTGACTCGCGAGATATTGTGGCTCGCAGTGATAGCTGTGCATTTCGCTTGCTTCTAACCTCCGCCAACCCCCACCCTCTCACCCACTGGAGTCAAACTCCGTTCCATTTGTATTTGTCTTTGACCTGCGAGTGGCATATGTCTCTCTCGAAACCATGTACCAAAGTTCCAAGTAGGATGGGAGGACGCATTTTTTTGCTGTCAATATTATGAGAATATTAAATGTATGATTTGATCACAAGTATTACGAGGAAAACGGTTGTATAACATAAAACGGTATTATACTACATGTTACTGATGAAACGTTAAAAGGTTAAGTGTTATTGTCGTCGTCATCATCATCATCATCATCATCATCATCATCAAAATCTCTGTACGTCGACCATTTTTCAGCAGATGTACGAATAATGCGGTTAGCTCTTCAATTTGAACTCACTGATTTACAACGTGATGTTAAATGTAAGTTAGATGTAAGGACTTGACAGATGTTGAATTTTAACTTCTTTGCCAAAAAATAAATATCCGAAGCTTCGTTCTTTCGCTTGCTCTGTTGAAGCCATGTTCGCTAGAACTTACGTTTGTGAAAAATTATTTTCAACAATGAAAATAGTAAAAACCAAATTTAGATCACGACTGACAGACAAATACCTTCGTGATCAACTACGACTGGCAGTAAGTGACATAATTCCTGATTTTGAAACTTTGTCGCAGAGACATTCTGAAGACAGTTAATTTTAGGTTGTGATATTGTTTATTTATTGTTCATTTCTTTCTTCGTTACACGTACTAAACATTAGTTTGTAACCTTGTACAGTATAAAATTATATTTAAGTGCTTGACGTAAGGAAAATGAAAATCCGTTAATAAGTCAGACAGTTGCTTCACTTCGCCTTCGGGTATCCGCCTCCCTCCATAGGCGCTATGCACGTTGCAGGTTACACAGTGGCTCGGCGTACGATTACATTTTCGCCACTGCTGCCGTATTTTATCGCATAAAACCTCCCTCGCGTAATTCTCCCCCTGAGGGAGGGAATTACGCTACAATATACAACATACGGTATTATACGTGAAAATTAACAACCACTGATAAGGTATTATAACTGAATAGTAAGTTTATTTTTACTTCTGTAATACACTGCAGAAATTTCTATACTTACATGTTAGATATCTGATGTTGTTCTGTATATTGACAAGTGAATTAGGAGTGTCTGACAGTGATAGCATTTATAAAAATGAGATTTAACACGGAGTTCCCCTTTACTACGTAGAATCTGGACAAAGCAATTCCAGTGAGCGGCTATAACGTAGGGGGTTTTGATGGCGCTATGTCTAACGAAGTGTGGTGTTCAATGGAGTCAAATCCCAAAGGAAACATCGGGAATCCTTCTCGGAGGCCAGGAATCCTAATGGATGTGGCTTGCTCCCTTCTTTCTCCTGTCATTTGTCACTATTCTCGCTGGTTCTTATCAGCACATTCGTTTCGTAATTTATCTCCAACACTAAACAAAGTCTACAGAAAGTACCCGCAGGTTTTAAACTAGCTTTGGAATATTCTTTGAAAATAAACAGGGCCGTTTTGTGCCTAAATAGCCATAAAATATAAAATTATGGTGTCAATTGGAAATGTGATCAAGTAGGGTGTACTTCAACACGCGCTGAAGTCCGCATTCATTTTACATTATTGACAGCAGACTGGATGATAAAAGCTTTTAAGCAGAATAATAACAGGCATATATTTAGTTTGGAATTGAACGGGTTACATCAGCTTCTTGTCTATGCAGATGACGTGAATATGTTAGTAGAAAATATACAAACGGTTAGGGAAAACACGGAAATTTTACTTGAAGCAAGTAAAGAGATAGGTTTGGAAGTAAATCCCGAAAAGACAAAGTATATGATTATGTATCGTGACGAGAATATTGTACGAAATGGAAATATAAAAATTGGAGATTTATCCTTCGAAGAGGTGGAAAAATTCAAATATCTTGGAGCAACAGTAACAAATATAAATGACACTCGGGAGGAAATTAAACGGAGAATAAATATGGGAAATGCGTGTTATTATTCGGTTGAGAAGCTCTTATCATCCAGTCTGCTGTCCAAAAATCTGAAAGTTAGATTTATAAAACAGTTATATTACCGGTTCTTCTGTATAGTTGTGCAACTTGGACTCTCACTCTGAGAGAGGAACATAGGTTAAGGGTGTTTGAGAATAAGGTGCTTAGGAAAATATTTGGGGCTAAGAGGGATGAAGTTACAGGAGAATGGAGAAAGTTACACAACACAGAACTGCACGCATTGTATTCTTCACCTGACATAATTAGGAACATTAAATCCAGACGTTTGAGATGGGCAGGGCATGTAGCACGTATGGGCGAATCCAGAAATGCATATAGAGTGTTAGTTGGGAGACCGGAGGGAAAAAGACCTTTAGGGAGGCCGAGACGTAGATGGGAGGATAATATTAAAATGGATTTGAGGGAGGTGGGATATGATAGAGACTGGATTAATCTTGCACAGG
The DNA here is from genome assembly GCF_040183065.1 of Periplaneta americana. Taxonomy (NCBI): domain Eukaryota; kingdom Metazoa; phylum Arthropoda; class Insecta; order Blattodea; family Blattidae; genus Periplaneta; species Periplaneta americana. Next base: position 227,971,267 of record NC_091117.1, read on the forward strand.
ATAGGGACCGATGGCGGGCTTATGTGAGGGCGGCAATGAACCTTCGGGTTCCTTAAAAGCAATTTGTAAGTAAGTAAGTAAGTATTTCCCATATTTATCCTGCGTTTAATTTCCTCCCGAGTATCATTTATATTTGTTACTGTTGCTCCAAGATATTTGAACTTCTCCACTTCTTCAAAGGATAAATTTCCAATTTTTATATTTCCATTTCGTACAATATTCTCGTCACGAGACATAATCATATACTTTATCTTTTCAGGATTTACTTCCAAACCTATCTCTTTACCTGCTTCAAGTAAAATTCCTGTATTTTCCCTAATCGTTTGTGGATTTTCTCCTAACATATTCACGTCATCCACATAGACAAGCAGCTGATGTAACCCGTTCAATTCCAAACCCTCTCTGTTATCCTGGACTTTCCTGATGGCATACTCTAGAGCAAAGTTAAAAAGTAAAGGTGATAGTGCATCTCCTTGCTTTAGCTCACAGTGAATTGGAAACGTATCTGACAGAAACTGACCTATACGAACTCTACTGTACGTTTCACTGAGACAATTTTAACTAATCGAACTAGTTTCTTGGGAATACCAAATTCAATAAGAATATCATATAAAACTTCTCTCTTAACCGAGTCATATAGCTTTTTGAAATCTATGAATAACTGATGTACTGTACAATTATACTCCCATTTTTCTCCAATATTGTCGAATAAAAATATCTGATCAATAGTCGATCTATTACGCCTAAAACCACACTGATGATCCCCAATAATTTCATCTACATATGGAGTTAATCTTCTCTAAAGAATATTGGACAAAATTGTGTACGATGTCAACAAAAGTGATATTCTTCGAAAGTTACTACAGTTAGTCTTGTCCCCCTTCTTAAAGATAGGTACGATTATGGACTCCTTCCATTGTTCTGGTACAATTTCCTTTTCCCAAATAGCAAGTACAAGCTTATAATTTTCGTTAGATGATGCTCTTCCACACTCTTCTATTAATTCTGCTGGAATTTGATCAATACCTGGAGACTTATAATTTTTCAGATTTTCTATCGCAATTTGGACTTCAGAAAGTGTGGGTACGGGTATAAATGGCTCAGCAGTTTGTATTTCAATTTCGTCCCGATCATTTCTATTTGACCTATGTTATTATTATTATTAAGCATTATTGTTGTTGTTATGCTAACGCGGATACTGGACTTTTCGTATTCAGCCATATGAACCCCTTGTGTAGACAGAGTCGTTGCCCAGGGTGCGCCAGAGGAGGCTGGTGTATGATAAACCCGCAATGAAACGGAATTTTTTTTCGGATGGCACAGAGGAACCGGAGATAACGCCTGTGTTATCTGACCACGGGCTTGTCCAGCACAAGTTTCAATCGGGCGGTACGACGGTGCTCGAACCCAGAGCTTTAGCCATTAGACCACCATGGCGTCTGTTAATTTAATAATATAATACTTACTTACTAGCTCTTAAGGAACCCGCAGGTTCATTGCCACCCTCATATAAGCCCGCCATTGGTCCCTATCCTGAGCTAGATTATTCCATTCACTATCATCATATCCGACTTCCCTCAAATCCATTTTAATATTATCTTCCCATCTACGTCTCGGCCTCTCTAAAACGTCTTTTTCCCTCCGGCCTCCAACTAACACTCTATATGTATTTCTGGATTCACCCATACGTGCTACATGCCCTGCCCATCTCAAACGTCTGGATTTAATGATCCTAATTATGTCAGATGAAGAATACAATGCGTGCAGTTCTGTGTTGTGTAACTTTCTCCATTCTCCTGTAACTTCATCCCTCTTAGCCCCAAATATTTTCCTAAGCACCTTATTCTCAAACACCCTTAACCTCTGTTCCTCTCTCAAAGTGGGAGTCCAAGTTTCACAACCATACAGAATAACCGGTAATGTAACTGTTTTATAAATTCTAACTTTCAGATTTTTTGACAGCAGACTGGAATTTAATAATAATAATAATAATAATAATAATAATAATAATAATAATAATAATAATAATAATAATTTAATATAGATAATAATGAATATATCATCTCTGCGGCCGCTATGCAATATTGTAATTAATCATATTAAATGTAGCGGAAGTTTAAAAGTTTTCGTAACATTGATATTTCTTGCATTGCACAATGTTACATATTTAAAACCCGCAACTCTGACGCTGCATCGTGGAGGATATAAGTGAGCGCTTACTCCGGCTGGGGACTCGCGCTCGTGGCGCGGCGTAGCGGACGATTTGCATGCAAATGATGCGCTGCGTGCTGCATTGTTGCGCCTGCCGTTCTCTTACGTGGCGTCTCGCTTCGTTTGAGTTAAGCTTCTTACGACCTCGGCCGGACTTGATGACGCGTGCTGAGCCGCCGACAGGTTATGTATACTGATCAGCTGATCTGCCACGGCGAGCATTCTCTGCATCGTTTTTCTTATCGCGTCCCTCAATACAGAAAGCGCAGACAATTAAAACAGTTGCGCCAATCACTATAATGATTTCCATAATTAAAAATATAATAATAGGTCTAGCTCTCCATCTTCATTTCATATTCGCGTATAAATCTACTATAATGAAAATTATAAAAAAAAAAGTCGCGACGGTGCTATTACCGGCTTACGTCTTAGGACAGGGCTGGGCACATCACGTGATTCTGAGAAATGAGCGCTGTGTGCTTTAAAGAGCGGGTCTTGCGAGCGCTCTGACGTATGCATACTGTACGTCATTCAGTGTCGGTGCAGTGGTGACTCTGCAGTATGATGGCGAACTTTGAAGACGGAGCTTCCGCTCATACACCAAAGCGGCCCACTACTCCCAATGCTTTTAATGTATCATGGGAGGAGGAGTTCTTTTTGGTAGAGAGCAGTGGATTAGCGAAGTGTTTAATTTGGCATAAAACACTCCAACTGATTAAGAAGTTCAATATCCAACGACATTATTCTTTACAACATGCTACTGAATATGACAAATATGTTGGTAATGAACGCCATAAATTAATACAACTTAAAGAAAATGTTTCTCAGGTACATTATATTAGAGTATCTATTTGATATTTATATTGCATTATAAGTTTATTATACATTTAGTAATATTTAATTTTAAATTATACAAGTATTATGTTATATCATAGTATAGTATATTACAGTTCATGATATATCATATATTATATTATATTATATTATATTATATTATATTATATTATATTATATTATATTATATTATCTTATATATTATGTATTGACAGGATGACAATAATGCACTTAGTGAATCGGCCATGAGAATTGGCTACAACATTTGCCACGAAATTGCAAAGGAATTGAAAACATTCAACGAAGGTGAATTCATCAAGCGATGTTTAATTATATTGGTAGATGAACCCTGTCCACAGCAAGTAGGGGAAGTGGAAGCCATACGCCTGTCTCGTAGAACCGTGGCCAGGAGATTGCAGTATGTGCGTATGGGTTATGTAAATAAGCCTAATGATTTGTGTGTGTGCATTCAGCGAAGTTTATTCCATTAAATTAATAAGAGTGTTATAAATTCTGTACTGTACAATGGATTGATGTAATATTCTTATAAACTATTATGTACTGACAGACTGAATGACTAGAACAACCGTGGCTCTTGTTACATTAATGCAGGGAAGGTAGCTGTAATGCGAGTCCGCCACTGCGTGAGCGTTCTGCTCCGGCTTGGAATTGAAGTGCCTTGCGGAGCGAGAGCAGCTCTGGCCGGCTAAATGGAGCCGCTCTCATGCCCGGCCCTGTCTTAGGAAGTGAAGGCTGTATAAAGTCTAGGTAGGTATTATCGTTCGCCATTTTTGTTCTTTCGTTGCCGAGCTACCATACGAAGAATCTATTTGCCACACCGTTAAACATTATCATGTCGTAGCTCCTATTATAATAAATCAAACGCACTGTAATTCAGCAAATAATTGAGCGGCAAATAACGTCTTCGTGTGCTTTCTGCGAACGCCAACGAAAGAGCCAAAATGGCGGGCGATTATATTAAGTATTTATCGAGCCTTAGGAAATGCATAACGTCTTCATCAGCGAATCACAAGACGCACACGTTTAAATGTAGCAGACCTGCAACGTTATTGGCTGCCGGATATTAGAGCGACGGGACTGTACAAATATTGATCACATGTGTCGTAGCTAGAATGTAGATATTAGTATAAGAAATGCAACATGCAAGAGTGTTATAAAATCAATGGATATATCAGAAGCCATTTAATATAAATGACACTCGAGAGGAAATTAAATGAAAAGTAAATATTGGAAATGTCTGCTATTATTCGGTTGAGAAGCTTTTGTCAACCAATCTGCCTCTCACAGCAGGTTAAATTTAGGATATATGAAACAGTATTATATTACCGGTTGTTCTGTGTTGTTGTGAAACTTGTATCCTCACTTTGAGAGAGGAACAGATGTTAAGAATATCCGAGAATAAGGTGCTTAGGAAAATATTTGGGGCTAAGAAGGATGAAGGTACAGGAGAATGGAGAGAGTTGCACAACGCAGAACTGCACGCATTCTGTTCTTCACCTAACATAATTAGAAACATTAAATGTAGACGTTTGAGATGGGCAGGGCATGTAGCAGGTATGGGTGAATCCAGAAATGCATATAGAATGTTAGTTGGAAGACCTGAGGGGAATATGGTCTTTGAGGAGATCGAGACGTAGGTGGGAGGATAATATTAAAATGGATTTGAGGGAGGTGGGATATGATGATAGGAACTGGATTAAGCTTTCTCAGGATAGGGACTGATGGCGGGTTTATGTGAGGGCGGCAATGAACCTCCGGATTCCCTAAAAGCCATTTATAAGTAAGTAAATTGAAAGTCTGCTTAATATTATGTAACTGTTTAAAGAAAAGGGCCCATTAAGTAACTGTCGCGTGATTATCCTCGTTTCGACGATTATGCGACGTAACAACTGGGACGGACAGCAGCTGGAATTCTTGTGAGATAAAATGTGTATTTGGTAGTATAAGGCCAACCAAGGAATTAAAAGTATCTTCTGATAGAATGTCAGCAGGTACAATTGTCGTAAGATCAGTCATGAATTCTAATCCAGAAGAGAAAAAGCTTGTAGGAAGGCAAATAAAAAGTTGGCGACATAAATTTTAGAAGAGGCGGGACAGGTGAAAAGGCCCAAGCCCTGAAGATGGTGATCATAATTGTGATTGTGATATTTTAAACAAAAACAGGGTGGATGTATTATACAGGGCATAACTGTGCAGATTTAAATAAATACGAGTATGAAATCTGTTACAAAAGAAAACGGAGGCTCATAATCACCAATAATCATCCGAACATGAAAATCACACTGTGACAAAACCGCTATTATCTATCACAGAGATTTTTTCGGAGCTGTGATGGAAAAACGCTGTCACACTCAAGCACTACTTCTGTAGGGTTGTCAGACTTCCTAATGACTGTACGTATAAATCATTTCATTTCATTTTATTGTAAAAATACAGAGAGATATATAATTCCATCATTTTCTCTAATGATAAGAGTAATATAGAAGTGTGTTGTGTCAGTGAAGTGTGTTGTGTAAGTGAAACGTGTTCCTGTCAGTGAAGCTTTATAGTTCATAGTGGCAGTGCAAAGTATTTGAACAGTGAAATGTTTTTGAAGTGTTAGTGAAATCCGGATAGAAGCAGTGAAATGTGTCGTAGTTCCAGTGCAGTGAGTGAGTTGACAGCGAAATGAGTGTAGTGTTGAAAGGTACTTCTGCAGATATGAACATATCATACTCGTGGGTTTTAGTTCGAACTTAGGTTTAAGATACAAATTAGATTTATTTTAAATGTTATTTTAAGTGATCGTGCTTCATTTAATTTAGGATATTCCCTGTTATTATTATTATTATTATTATTATTATTATTATTATTATTAGTATTAATTATTAGTATTATTATTAATTGTATTTTAATTAATAAGTTTATTATTGTCATTATTGAGTCTAATTAGTTACCGGGTATATACCCATTGAAGTGTGAATAAATAAATACATACATACATACATACATACATACATACATACATACATACATACATACATACATACATACATACATACATACATAATGAGAATTGTTCAGCCAGTAGTTATCCAGTAAACCAGTGTTAACATTTACAGCAACTTTATTTTCTGGGAAAAGTGTTCATTTGGGAATAACACGGTAATAGAATTTTTTCATACCCTATCCAAAGAATAAACTGTTAAAATTTTTATTTATATTATAACGGCTTCAATTACAAACATTCTGTAGCCTATATGCATACATTTTAACTATTGCCGGATTCAAGAGATCCTGAGTTTTGTTCCACGTGCTAAACAGTGCAGTCACTACAGAGCACTTATTTGACATCCGTCTTTGATTTCTTGACAGATTTTCCACACGCTAGCAGAATTACATCCCGCGACTATGAGTTGCTGATATAGTAACTTCTAAGCCTGACCGGCATACTCCAATTCCTCCTTAGAGGGGTTATACCAATTGGAATACGTATGTAGGGTGGGGGAAAAGTTGATTTCAGTGTCTTCCGTGTCGTTTGAAAGTATAGTTTGTTGAAGAACGAGTCTTTCGTATTTTTTGTATTAGTTATGCGTGCAAAAGTGAAGTGTTCTGTATTTCATATCGTTGTACTTATGTGTAGTTGGATTGAAGATTATCTCTTGCTTTATGAACAGAAAGGTCCCGGACAGAGGTAAGATATTTTCCTAGGTTTCGACATTAAACTACATCATTGTTATTAGTTAAGCTTATTATATACCTGCAGTGGGAGTTATATTATGTAATATTTATAACACTACGTTTACATCAGTATGGCATATTATATTATACTGTGTAACACGATGATTATGTGTATATAAGTCATGGCTCTTGCTAGTCTATCGCTACTTACTTTAACGAATGACCATGTTTTTTAGTAGGTTTTACGACGTTTTATCAGCATCTTAGGTTATTTAGCGTCTGAATAAGATGAAAGTGATAATGCCGTTAAAATGAGTCCGGGGTCCAACACCGAAAGTTACCCAGCATTTGCTCATGTTTGGTTGAGGGGAAAACCCCGCAAAAAACCTCAACCAGGTAACTTTCCCCGACCGGGAATCGAACCCGAGCCACCTGGTTTCACGGTCAGACGCGCTAACCATAAGTCCACAGGTGTGGACCCGCCATATTTGTTACTCGTATTGTTACAAGAGTATTTCACAAGTTTTTGTACTTAAGTGACTCCTTCCCGGAAAAAAAAAATTCAGGGCACTTACCTTGAAAGTGGCGATATTTTTCCCTCCCTGTTACGTCGTAATATGATCGTCTCTTACTTTATTCTCCATGACTAGTAATGCCCCACTTCGATTACTGTGATTATCTACTGACCGACCTCAATGTCAACCAGTTGCAAAGATTACAACGTGGTCATAATTCTTGTGTTCGCTTCGTCTGCGATGTCCGTCGCGTTGACCACATTACCCCATCCTTACAAACTCTAGACTGGCTACGGCTTAACGAACGTGGACATTTTCATTCTCTTGTTCTTCTTTTCCAAGTCCTTCACACTTCTACACCTACCTACCTTGCCTCCCGTTTCAGTTACCTGTCATCATATCATAATCTCTTCACACGCACGCAAAATAGCCGCATACTAGCCATACCAACACATAAGACATCATCGTATTCATCATCATACACAATCTCGCTCTCGCGCTTGTGGAATACCCTACCCAGTGACATCAGAGACTGTCGGAATTTAGTAGCGTTCAAAAGTAAACTTATTAAGCATTTTTACTGCGTAGAGTAGGTTTACTTTTCACTTAATTAATAATTTTTTCTCTCTTCTTAAATTTTACAATAAACTGTCTAGCTATTATTAATCAGTTAATCTTTTAGTACTTTGATTTTTATTGTATTTGTAAATTTAATATTAATTGTAATTATAGTTGTAATTGTATTCTTAATATTGTAGGTGTAATCCCTTGGTAGAGGGGAAGAGAAGGCCTGATGGCCTTATCTCTACCAGGTTAAATAAATAACTTTTCTTTCTAATTAATCCCACAAATCATTAAGCGTTCTGAAAAAAAATAATAATTTCATTTATGTATGTTTTAAAAAACTGTTTAAGAAAATAAATTTAAAACTTTAATACAATTCTCAACATGTTAAATACATTGAATTACTGCAAAACATTTAAAACAGATTGTAAAACACAGCAGTAAGTTATGAAATGAGCCGGGGAGTTATGGACTTGGAATTACATTTACCATCGGAGGAAGTCTGGGCGGAATTGTATTGAATTTGTTTTGGAATGAGTGAGTGAGTCCAAGGTATGCTTACAGACTGGACATATGGATTAATATGATGTTTAATCTTCAATGTCCTGGTCCATGTACTGTACGTGGTTTTGTGCAGTCTCGGGCGAGATAGTGGCAACGGCGTTCACAGGTTGTTCAGCATCCATGGGCACCGCTGAGGCTTGGTGATCATCTTGCCCCGTCTGGAGTTGTACAGTAGGTACCCTGAGCGGTTGTAGACTGCCACAGAATCACGGAGCTCTAGTGCTGTTTCTGCTGTCTTTGTACTGGGCATCGCTGGTCTTGGGCTTGACTGAATCGTCTTGAGATGCTCTTTTCTCCAGCTGTTCTCGTTGTAACTTCATTCTGCCAACGTTCGAATTTCGAGGCACTTTGAAAGTTCGGAGTTTTTCGCGACTACTTTTTGAAAGTTGAGAGTCCAATTTACCCAAGACCATTGTTTACTTAGTCGATCTTGTCGCTCTTCTAGATCAGGCATGTCAAAACCCTGCACATTGTGCAGTCGCGTACATTGTGCAGTATTCTCTGTGCGATGTGCACTTTCTATCCCCCTACCTGGAGGCAGTGAATCGCCTTGGAGGGGAACGCGACAGGGCTATACAGACCTGCAACAGCATATCAGCTTTTGTTTCAGTAACACAGTTACAGTACGGGTACTGATTTGGCTGTCTGTGAATGAGTTATGATAAATAAAGTGAGGAGTTCACAGATAACTAAGAAGGGAAATTACGAAACAAATAACATTATTGTTATAATGTTTTCCTCAGCCAACAATAATTATTTTAAAATGAAAGGTTTTGATCAGCCCATGTCGAGGCAATAGTGTTGTGACAGTTTAGATCAGATTAGTAAAGTTAATCAGTACTCTCACGGCAAAACGAACCTGACACTGGCGTTGTTTAGAGTTTGTACTAACACAGCCATCAAAGATTAGACGACTTATGACTTTTATTTCATAAGCTGGTAAGTGATGAGAATATTGTGAGGAATACATTAAGGCTCTTGAGGTTGTAAGGAGCGAAGAAAGCAACTATTTGCAAGACGGAAAAATTTTCTATAAAAATATATAATGGCAAATTTTCCACCTCACGTCACTATATTGTGCTAATATACTTACATTAATAAATCTTTAAACCTGACATAAATAGAATATCGTCGCTTCACAGCTTGTGAACTACACTTTTAATTTCTTTCAGTAACGCTTCCAACTTGTCGATACTTGCTCTCAACGTCTTCCAAATAAACTATATGTGAATTTAACTTCTAAGCTTAATTTATATCATTTATTAATATTAATGTTAATTTATATTGACATACAGCAAGGAAATTATTTCACTGTAAAAACTTCACAATGTCCTACTGCATGTAATTAATTGGGAGTATATTTTCTTTAATATTTGTGTACCAATGCTCCCAATAAATAATAATGCTTCACGAACAATGAAGGAATAGGGTCTATTATTCAAAATAATTAGTACCTACTACGTAAAATGAAATACTGTGTTCGATTTTTGTTGTTTCGAAATGACTGCAATATTCTTTCTCTTCAAATACTATAATATAAAAATCATATTAATAAATTATTCTCTACAAACCACTACTTTGTGAAGTATAACTGAGTAAACCTAAAGTTTCTTGTATTGCAATTGTCAAATATAGACAATGATAATAACCGTGTTTTTTCTTTCTGCTAACTATGTTTATAATGTCCAAATGCCTATTTAATCCAACCTAGAAGCGCAGAATAGATTATTGTACACCCCTCCAGCTAAGAACGGGTAAGAGCAACGCCTGAATGATGCAGTCCGCACAGACCGGCGATCCGCGCACAAAACTGCACATTCAGAGTCTGATTTCTGACATGCCTGTTCTAGATCGATCGATACTTCAAACGTCCGGGTCGGTTCAGTTCTCTCATAATCATCCGCATAACGTGTCCGCCGTATGCAGTTTTCGAGGCATGTTTTCTACACTCGTCTCGTGGTCTTGAGGGTTCGACCGGTTCGTGCGGATGTTTGCTATTATGTTGAAACGTTGTAGTTGTTATAAGCAATTCTATTGCAACACACTGTTTGGACAGGTTGGCGACCTACCGTGGCGAATACAAAGATGTAGTCCACGTCGAAAATGAATTCCCAAATTTGTGACACTAATTTTTAGTAGTTTATCGTCCAACCGGAAAGAGTGAATAACAGAAACCGAAGCAACATTAGTTAACGGAAGGAAAACTAACATGTATAATCACATGATTTTATTGAAATATTAATTTACATACTGTCTGTACACTTACCACAAGTTTTAATTGTATTTGAAGGTAATTGTGGTAATTTTCTTTCCTTATTCCTACATTCGGTTTAGTAACTAGAAAAGATTCACTTAATTGTCTTAAAGCATGGCATCTATACAAACGTTAAACTATTTTTATGCTCGACCATGCCGAAATGTAGTAATTATACACCTGGTAACAGTCCTTTAATGCAATCCATTGAAGTACACCTATTCAGTAAAGTACAGGTTTTCGATTATTCTGGATATGCAATCGAAAGACAACGAGGGAAACGTCACGGAGGCTGGAAATCCAATACTGTCGCAGAAGGTTATGTTCTGTTGCTATAATAATTAGCGTTAATTGTAAATAATATTCAAATAAATTAAATTTGTCATCTCGTTTTTCAATTCTAAATCAATTTCCAGGTTATATCAAAATTAGTTCACGTTATTCTCTAGATTACATCAAGGTCAATGACATTATTGTTCCTCGGAAAAAATCAATACTTTCGCGTCTGCGCACATCTTACGAGCTATGAAGAAGGTCACTTCCGATCTTCAGTAAGATCCGAATAAAATGAATACTTCTGAATAATTTCAAGTTAAAATATGGTCGAGCATAAAAAGTCGTATGAAACTTGCCTATAATGGTAATTAGGACGCTCGTATGAAAGTTATGAAACGAGCGCAAGCGAGTTTCATAAACAAACATACTCGCGTCTTAATTACTATCATTATAGGCTCGTTGCATAATGTACTATTATAAAAGTCAGCAAGATAATTAAATTTAATGGTTTTTAAAGAAAACTTTTCGTTTCCGGATTACAAATTGCAGAGTACATTCCACGAAGCCTTCCTTATCTCTACTGTTAACCGGAGAATGTGTTCTCAGAATAGCAACTAGATAGGCTAAGCGTTGTATGCAGTTGCATTATTCCTTCTTTACTTGGAATCCCAGAGTTAACCAAATCCATGTTTATGTAACCTAGCAACATGTTCCTCTAGTCGCTCCACAGACGTGCATTCATTACCAACTTAATCTGCAATGAAATATAATTCACGAAAGTTTCTTTGCAACAGCTGCAACTTATCTAGCTATTGCTCGAATTTTAAACATACTACATCAAGTTCCACGCTCAGCATTTGTGGAGAGAAACATTTCAGTTACATGAAATAAGTGAAACAGACCTCTTGCTTCAGTTCACGAACAGTTAACAATTCGATGGCTGAGAACCAGACTGTTCTAAGTCCAACTTTTTACAAGAAAAAAAAAATCTGTGTTCCATTGTGTTCTAGTTCTTGTCTGCATAATATATGAATCGAACAAAATTGTAAATATTCCTCTCCATAAGGTTGCTATGAAACTATTCCAAATTGTTTCATGGAGCTTTGAATGTCAGGAGCTTAAAATAGCTTTTCTGAAAAAAAAAAAAAAATAGTAAAATGGACTTGGAACAGTCTGGTTCTGGGCCAACGATATTGGTGACACACGTCATCAAATGTCCATCTTCTTCTTAGGTAATTAATTTTCAAGTTCTCGGCTATGACATAATTTGTAGCTTAGTCAAGAAAGTGGATAAAACCTACTATATTATCTGTAGTACGAAGACAACATAATCAATATCAATGAGAAGAAAACAAACTAATCACAGATTTTATAATGTACTGACCAGAGTGTTGCATTGGAGTTAAATCGCTCGCTTGAACTCGGTCGAGTGTCGCATCCTCGAGCGAGATACGATCGGTCGTGATACGCTCGTAATAAATAGAAGCACAGTACAAGGTCATCTCACCGACATGTCTTATTTTGTATGGAAGGCGACAGATAAGATACATATATGTTTTGCTCACACGGTAAAAATAAGGCTTTATTTTCTGCGTTTATGACAAACGTTTAATGGAACAGGCAATGGAACGTACCAAAAGAGGAACATGAAGTTATAAATAAAATAGTACGAAAAACTTTGATATACAGTTATTATTGCTAATTAATAATTATTCAATATTTGATTTACCACATATATAACATGATAGGTCTATACATAATGTTCCGCCTATATACTGCGACAATGTAGAAACGTTTAAAAATGTTATTGATATAGCAATAGATTAATAACAATATTAGTACAGAGATAACGTCTCAGAAAATATAATAAAACAAATAATCATGCTGCACAACTGTTACAGACACAATGATTGATACACTAATTATTAGAGATTATTATTATTATTATTATTATTATTATTATTATTATTATTATTATTATTATTATTTGACGTCGTGCAAAATTTTGTCCAATATTCTTCTGAGAAGATTAACTCAGTACGTAGATGAAATTATTGGGGATCATCAGTGCGGTTTTCGGCGTAATAGATCGACTATTGATCAGTTTTTTTGTATTCGACAGATAATGGAGAAAAAATGGGAGTATAAGGGTACAGTACATCCGTCATTCATAGATTTCAAAAAGGCATATGACTGGGTTAAGAGGGAAGTATTATATGATATTCTTATTGAATATGATATTCCCAAGAAACTAGTTCGATTAATTAAAATGTGTCTCAGTGAAACATACAGCAGAGTCCGTATAGGTCAGTTTCTATCTGATGCTTTTCCAATTCACTGCGGGCTAAAGCAGGGAGATGCACTATCACCTTTACTTTTTAACTTCGCTCTAGAATACGCCATTAGGAAAGTTCAGGATAACAGGCAGGGTTTGGAATTGAACGGGTTACATCAGCTTCTTGTCTATGCGGATGACGTGAATATGTTAGGAGAAAATCCACAAACGATTAGGGAAAACACGGAAATTTTACTTGAAGCAAGTAAAGAGATAGGATTGGAAGTAAATCCCGAAAAGACAAAGTATATGATTGTATCTCGTGACCAGAATATTGTACGAAATGGAAATATAAAAATTGGAGATTTATCCTTCGAAGAGGTGGAAAAATTCAAATATCTTAGAGCAACAGTAACAGATATAAATCACACTCGGGAAGAAATTAAACGCAGAATAAATATGGGAAATGCGTGTTATTATTCGGTTGAGAAGCTCTTATCATCCAGTCTGCTGTCCAAAAATCTGAAAGTTAGAATTTATAAAACAGTTATATTACCGATTCTTCTGTATGGATGTGAAACTTGGACTCTCACTTTGAGAGAGGAACATAGGTTAAGGGTGTTAGAGTAAGGTACTTAGGAAAATATTTGGGGCTAAGCGGGATGAAGTTACAGGAGAATGGAGAAAGTTACACAACACAGAACTGCACGCATTGTATTCTTCACCTGACATAATTAGGAACATTAAATCCAGACGTTTAAGATGGGCAGGGCATGTAGCACGTATGGGCGAATCCAGAAATGCATATAGAGTGTTAGTTGGGAGACCGGAGGGAAAAAGACCTTTAGCGAGGCCGAGACGTAGATGGGAGGATAATATTAAAATGGATTTGAGGGAGGTGGGGTATGATGATAGAGACTGGATTAATCTTGCACAGGATAGGGACCGCTGGCGGGCTTATGTGAGGGCTGCAATGAACCTTCGGGTTCCTTAAAAGCCATTTGTAAGTAAGTAAGAATGTGGTGGATGGAAAAGCACTTCCCACCCCCAGCGACGGTACAAATCAGCTACAGGCTGTGCCGTGTGCGCCCTTGCGTTATCCTGCAAAATGATGGGAGGGTTCTGCAAAACGGGTGGGCGCTTTCTTCGCAACGCTGGTTTCAAATTATGCTCCAAAAATAACGGGAATACTGTGCATTAACATTGTCTTTGCGCTGTTCCTGCTTTGTAAACTTGGCGAAACACAAACGCTTAGAGCTGTAACTAACAGGAGACTAACTTCAACTCTCCACAGCGCATGCGCTGTGAGTCGGACGGAAGAGTCCTTTTAGGTTGGAGGAGGGCAGACATAGACTAACATGTGGTAGAAATGACAACAATTAACACTGTCTCATTGCGGTTTTACAGCAGTGTTGCCACTATTAAAGTTACACCCCACGTATTCGCTAAATTATATGTAGGCTTACTCTCAAGTGTTGCATAACACGATTAGGGTCTCTGTCTCATATGAGGTATAAGTTTCTATAGTAGTGATATTCCTTCGTGGCTCTTCCAATCGAAAACTAGTGTTCTGACATTTATTTGGAGCGTCTAATTCTATTTTTCTACATCCTATCTATAATAGGCTCTATTAATTGCTAGGATGCTCTGATCCAAAAATAACACTGTAGTTAATGACTAACGCTCCTCTAAGTTAGTTTTATACATCAGGAAATACGACAATGTTTATCTTATTTTTCTTCACTATTTTATGTTCCTTTCCCGTCGTTCGAATTTCCGGCAGCCAATCATGTTGCAGGTCGGCTACATTTAAACGAGTGCGTCTTGTGATTCGCTGAGGAAGACGTTATGCATTTCCTAAGGCTCGATAAATACTTAATATAATCGCCCGCCATTTTGGTTCTTTCGTTGGCGTTCGCAGAAAGCACACGAAGGCGTTATTTGCCGCTCAATTATTTGCTGAATTACAGTGCGTTTGATTTATTATCATTGGAGCTACGATGAGACAAATAGATTCCTCGTATGGTAGCTCGACAACGAAAGAACAAGAATGGTGAACGATACTACCTAACTAGATTTTATACAGCCTTCACGTAAGCAAAGAGGAGAAGTCACGCCGGGAATAACAGCGTCGCGACTATATAAAGTCCTCATGCATTACAATACATAAGATTTATAATATCTCTTGAAATATCAGCTCCTTTACCTCGTATTTTGCATGCAGTCAATTAACCATCTGGCTTTCCTACTGAACTGTAGGGTAATGACTACAGTCCTCCTGAATCACTACCGACGTTTTCAGGGCCAGTTGGCTGGTGGAATTGGCAACCTGCCCAGTCGATGTACTCACTCCTTTCGATAGGGTTGCTCAATCCGTCTTTAGCCTGTTACATCTAGATCTGATCTCAAGTTCAAGAGTGGCAGTTACCAGCATTCGATATTAATCAGAACTCCGTCTGACGTCTGCTCGTCGACGGGGTCTGTTACTACAGGCTGCTCCACTTGACAAGATCCACCTGTGAGGTGACAGCGGAGAGGTTGAGAGAAAGTCTGTTGTAATCGCTTCACATCCCTCCGGACCCGAATATCAATTCAATGATTTACATATAGTGTGATATGTTACATGCTATGTAAACATGAAGTGAAAACTGTATTTTAAAAATCTCGTGTCTTTGGAAATGATGATAATTGCCTCGTGTAACCTAGAGTTGGGACGTTTTTGAAAAAAAATTATTTATTGACGTGTTTCCAGTGACTTTTATTAACATTTAAATGGTCTAGACAAGACAATGTGCACCTACATTTAAAATATTTATAGATTATAACTGAAGTACACCACTTGTTACAGAACTTCCATGAGCAAAATACGTTTTAAAATAAATGTTCAAAACACGTTTTAAAATAAATGTTCAAAACGTGAATTAGGCCTACATTACATAGTCTTCAATGAACGCCATTACTGTTATATACAGGGACATCATTTTATTTTTACTAACATTTATATTATTAACCTGGCTATACCTTTGGATCAACGGTTGAGAACCGGAAACACCATTTGCTACCCCCTTCCACGATTGGAGTTCGATGATACTGGCGTAATATACAAACAAATCACTTTACCAGGTATGAGAGGGAAGAAAAGTAGTTCACCCATTTACGTAAACTAGGAAATATCGCGACTTTGAGTTTGATAATTTTCATTAGGTTTTTGTTTAATCAAAATACAGTACAGTATTAACAATGAGTGTTTTTACTCCGAACTGAGCTGTCCATGCGGACGTATTCATTATGCAGTGTATATTATACTGTCTACAGCACATTAGCGTACAATATAGAGAATGAAGTTAAATTGAAAAATCATCATAATATGGATATTTAAACACATTTTTGAAAATGGTGGCCGTTCATTTCGATACAGGCTTCAGTTCTTTTGTGCATATTATCGCACTATAGACTATTGTACGTAATTCCATTTACCAGGTTCGTACTTCGTATCAGTAACTCATGTTGAAATAATTCTGTACCTACTCTATAAAAGAGACCTCACGTACTGTAAATTCAATCTTCACTTCTGCCCGATCCGAAAAGATAACATTACTCAGACATGCTATCTACTGTCCGTCCAAGTGGTTATGTCGCAGGATCCTAGAAAGGGAGGAAATCACGTGACAGTTAATTACTTAACGAGGCCCTTTTATTTAACTAATTGTATGGGTATAATGTTATGTAGACGTCCAATTCCTAACATAAATTAATGTTCTCAGAAAAGAGCTAAGACAGCCCAGCCACTAGCATTTACAGAGAGGCGAATAGAAGCAGGTGGGGGAAACCGGGATGCGACGTAGGCAAATGGAAAAAAATGCAATATTGAAAGGTCTTTCGTCACTGGAAAACGCTAACATATTTTTGGAACATACTGTTTACTGTGACCGTAAGGCTACTATGACTGTATATGCGGTCTTGGATCTGTATGGAGGACGGTTGAACTTCATCAGTAGAAGGGGTGGGAGTGAAGTACATTCAAAAACTCAGGTACAATAAAAAAGAAGTAAAAATAAAATGATGTGCCTTTAGAACAATTAATAAAAGTACTGCGGAAAATCGAAAGTGTTGTTTTGCCTACAGAGTAAAACATTATTTTTTGGAAATGATGGCACTGTAGGCCTACAGGTTCTTGGCAAGGATTGGCACCTTTACACATGGAAATCCTCAGATAGGGAAAATATTAAATCGAAATTGGATTTTGATATCCCAGAGTTGAAATCTATTGAGAGAAGTTCACACAAAGTGTTCTGCAAGCACACATATTCAAGACGAAGAGTAGTAAGAACGGTAGTCTCTAATAAGAACAGTCCAGTGAAACAGGGGGAGTTGAAAAACATGGAGATGCTTCTAAATAAACTCGGCATAACTGAGAACCATCATGCAACGCCGTTTTAACAATAAGTGTTTTCTCTAACTGCCAATATTCAAGTGGTAGTACAGGGACATCATTTTATTTTTACTTCAGTTTTTATTGTACCTGAGTTTTTAATGTACTTCACTCCGACCCCTTCTACTGATGAAGTTCAACCGTCCTCTACACAGATCCCAGATCGCAATAGTCATAATAGTCTTACGGTCATAGTAAACAGTACGTTCCAAAAATATGTTCGTGTTTTCCAGTGACGAAAGAGCTTTCAATATTGAATCATTTTCGCACAGGTACTGTCGTCCGTTTGCCTACGTCGTATCCCGGTTTCCCCCACCAGCTTTTTTTCGCCAGCTAGTGGCTGGACTGTCTTAGCTCTTTTCTGAAAACATTAATTTCTGTTAGGAATTGGACGTCTACGTAATATTATACAGCTTTTTAAAATAACTTAAATAAAAGGTCCTCGTTAAGTAATTAACTGTCACATGATTTCCTCCCTTTCTACGACCTTGCGACATAACCACTTGGACGGACAGTAGATAGTATGTCTGAGTAATTTTATCTTTTCGGATCGGGCAGAAGTGAAGATTGAATTTACAGTACGTAAGGTACTCTTTTACAGAGTAGGTACAGAATTATTTCGAAGGGCGAAACTGGTAATTGGGTTGAGGTACAATAGTCTATAGTGCGATAATATGCACATTAGAACTGAAGCCTGTATCGAAATGAACGGCCACCATTTTCAGAAATGTGTTTAAATATCCATATCATGATTATTTTTCAATTTAACTTCATTCTCTATATTGTACGCTAATGTGCTGTAGACAGTATAATATACACTGCATAATGAATACGTTCACATGGATAGCTCAGTTCGTGAATAACAACACTCATTGTTAATACTGTACTGTATTTTGATTAAACAAAAGCCTAATGAAACTTATAAAACTCAAAATCGCGATATTTCCTAGTTGACGTAAAGGGATGAACTACTTTTCTTCCCTCCTATATCTAGTAAAGGGATTTGTTTGTATATTACGCCAGTATCATCGAACTCTAGTCGTGGAAGGGGATAGCAAACGGCGTTGATCCAGAGGTATAGGCAAGTTAATATTGAAAATGTTAGTAAAAATAAAATGATGTCCCTGTACAAGCAAGCCACTATCTTCCGTCACAGGGAATGTTATGTTTACAGCAATGGCAGACACTTTGCTAGTTTTCTGTATTCCAGTCGCATTTTTAACGAACGCATCCCGTTCAGTTCTGCATGCTTGCTCTCCAGTCGGTGTGTAGCAACGCAGTAGCCTAGCAACGGCCGTCATAATGTTTACACGCTATGTCGGAAGGAAGCCATCACTCCATATTTCCTCATTTTCTCTCTATTTTTCAATCAATGGAACGATGTAGTGCCATTTTCCTGGCAGCCCGTCCCAACTGATATTCTACATCTTCGAAGCTGATCCTTTACCACTATGAAGGACAAAATAAGTCCCCAACACTAATTCCACCACCAATTGTAAGCAGCCGTATTCCTACGTCATATCACGTGACGTTCAGAGAGACAGCGGATTGGTCAAAACTTATACAGGGACATCATTTTATTTTTACTAACATTTTTAATATTAACCTGGCTTTACCTTTGGATTAATGGTTCAGAGCCGGAAACACCGTTCCTACCCCCTTCCACGATTGAAGTTCGATGATTCTGGCGTAAAATACAAACAAATCACTTTACTAGGTATGGGAGGGAAGAAAAGTAGTTCATCCATTTACGTAAACCAGGATATATCGCGATTTTGAGTTTGATAATTTTCATTAGGCTTTTGTTTAATCAAAATACAGTACAGTATTAACAATAAGTGTTTTTACTCACGAACTGAGCTGTCCATGTGGACGTATTCATTATGCAGTGTATATTATACTGTCTACAGCACATTAGCGTACAATTTAGAGAATGAAGTTAAATTGAAAAATAATCATAATATGGATATTTAAACTCATTTTTGAAAATGGTGGCCGTTCATTTAGATACAGGCTTCAGTTCTTTTGTTCATATTATCGCACTATAGACTATTGCATCTAATTCCAATTACCAGTTTCGTCCTTCGTACTAGTAACTCATGTTGAAATAATTTTATACCTATTATATAAAAGAGTACCTTACGTACTGTAAATTCAATCTTCACTTCTACCCGACCTGCATAGATAAAATTACTCAGACATGCTATCTTCTGTCCGTCCAAGTGGTTATGTCGCAGGATCGTAGAAAGGGGAGAAATCACGTGACAGTCAATTACTTTTATTTAAGTTATTTTAAACAGTAGCGGGTGAGGGAAATCGGGATGCGACGTAGGCAAACGGACGGCAGTACCTGTGCGAAAATATGATTCAATATTGAAAGCTCTTTCGTCACTGGAAAACGTGAACATATTTCTGGAACGTACTATACTCACTGCCTCAATACTGTTTGAGTTTACTACGACCTTAAGGCGACTTTGACTGCATACGCTTGGTTCTGTGAGGAGAACAGTTTCAAGTTCACTAGTAGAGGGGGTGGGAGTGAAGTACATTCAAAAACTCAGGTAAAATAAAAATTGAAGTGAAAATAAAATGATGTCCCTTATAAGACACATTGTAAATAAACACATTTGAATTAAGTCACTTTGCAAATAAGCGGAGTTTTCCTATATCTATTAACATCGATAGAAGACGTGTTGAGACGTAAACGTTTGCTATAAGAAGAGGGAACCTATGGACTGTGTAATTAAATAAAAAATTTAAAAATCATTAATTTTGGGTTTACGTCACTTTGGAAATGATCTCTTCGATTACGATCTTCTGTTTGGGATCCACAAGCACAACTTTTTACTAGAATAATAATAATAATAATAATAATAATAATAATAATAATAATAATAGTGATAATAATGTGATTCATTGCTGTTAGAAAAGACTATGTAAAAGCATGCAAGAAACAAAAGTTCTAGCACACTCCCTTGAAAGAGAGTGATCTCATGTTCGGGGAGGTTTCAGTAAATAGTATAATTTTCGTAGATGAATTACGGCAAATAACATATTGAAATGAATATCATCGAAATGATAGCCGTCCAAATCTTGGATTTAAAATATCGGCATCCTAATTAATTCAAATAAATAAAAAATAAAATGTAAATTAATGTTAAATGAAATTTAAAAAAAGAATATTCTGCGACAAGATTTGGTAGCTATCAAATGACAAAAATGTATTGAAAATAAATAATATACACTGAATATTATAAAGATGAATAGAGATGGTGATTGATGATGTTCAATGAAGATTTTAAAATGGTTGATCTAATTGTCTGAAGATTCTTAAAAGGAAACTTTAATTTTCTGAGGATCTCCTATGTAAATTTGGGAATTGTTCCTCGCGCACCAAATATAAGTCCAATGACATTCCAATCTTGAATATTATATTTATGACTGAGATCATCACAGCATGGAGTCCACACCTGTGGAGTAACGGTCAGCGCGTCTGGCCGCGAAACCAGGTGGCCCGGGTTCGATTCCCGGTAGGGGAAAGTTATCTGGTTGAGGTTTTTTTCGGGGTTTTCCCTCAACCGAATATGAGCAAATGCTGGGTAACTTTAGGTGCTGGACCCCGGACTCATTTCACCGGCATTATCGCCTTCATCTCATTTAGACGCTAAATAACCTAAGATGTTGATAAAGCGTCGTAAAATAATCTACTAAAAAAATTACAGCATGGAAGGTAAATAGCGCGTTTCTCTTCATGTACTGCTTTGGTTGATCTTCATTAATTTCGAACCTTACAGTGGGGTCAAGAATGAGACCAGTTTTTTTTTTATCTCGGTCAATTATTATGATGTCAGCACGCCGTGTAGATCCTTCCATTGAACTTCCTCATATACTTCGTATTCACCATGTTCTCTTAATCTGTTAGCAATTATTGAGCGGACTGTGTTATGTCTGTCAATTCGCAGTAATTCGCCCTGAGGGCAGAAACCTAGCACGTGGGGTAACGTTTCATGCTCATTGCATTACAAAGTGCCCACATACAATTTTGTTTGACATAACTAGATGAGGATATTTCTTAATGTGCTGTAATATCTAGGGCCAATATTACTAATGTGGCCCGCAAGCAGTGTCATTGCATTGTATGCATGCCTTTTCTTTGTCTAAAATGTATGTACTTTTTATGTACAAAATTTAATAATACACTGATATAAATTTGATGTATTTCCAAGACTTTAAATTTTGAAACAATTTTTCAGTATAATACTCAATAGCCTCCTTAGACATACTTACCGGTACTTGAAGTTTTTCTCTGTAATAAATTTAATGGAATAAGATTAGCTGATACTGGTGGCATGATACTAATTAAAAAAGACGAAAGTTAATGTTTTAATGTTCCTATGACTACATGAATTATAAACCAATTTTGTAAAATAAATTAATTTAGACCTGTCAGACTGCTAATATAATTAACTATTCTAAAACCACAAGTAATGTTTGCAAGCATATTAAATTATTATATAATAATTATAGTACAGTGTAATTGAAATTGCCCAGTAACTACAGGCTTTTAATATCAATGTGGTTATTAACCACAGAAATGTTATCTTTATTTTAAAATATAAAACCACTTTTAATATACAGTAGCCCATATATTTGTTAAATTTTTAATGTGTAGTTACTGTTTTATTTTTATTAAGGCCGCATTATAACGTTGTACAACTTTTAGAGTCGTTAATTTAAATGGACTTACGATTAGATCTTTATTGTTTGCTATGTTGCGTCCGAGGTAACAGCGACGAGTGTACATTCTTCTCCCCCCCCCCCTTACGACGTCATTGCTGATGGAATATAGTAAGCGATATGTGACCTTGAGTTCGCTAGATTCAGGGATTAGTGTTTAAACAGCCCGCAATATACTTATTGCTGTCACTTAGGTCCAGTTGTATGATAGCAGAATAAATCTTTAAATAAGCTAACTATAGAATAATGGAATATGATGTTGTATGACTTCCGGTTATTCCAAGGTTATCTATTCCATAGCTAGCCGAATTGGAACAGAGGTTAGCAATGTTTTAGATGATATTTTGTTTAGAAAGTGTATTCAGAATACCAGTAATTGTTGAAAATTATTTTCTAAACATATCATTTTTTTTACAGAGATTATTATTATTAAGAAATGAGTAAATCAAAACTATAAGATAGAAGATACAGACGACTACAAGAATGTGCTAGAAAACAAAATATGATGCCATAACTTTTAAACAAAAGCTCTAGCTAGGTTATAATGCGGAGCGTAATAATATTGCCTTATGAATTTGCTTAAAATTGAGTTTTAAATTACTCTCTCTTTACAATGTTCAATGTGTCAACTACTTTCACCTGTCTATCATATGTTCCATATCATCGTTGATTAATTCCAACACGCTTTAAGCAGTGACCATTTTTAGACTGAATCTTGCCAGAAATTCTTCATCGTCATACTCATTTGATAGATGAAGTCTATGCCTTATTTTCTTCTCTTTCCGCACTCTCAAAAACACATGGTATGGTGATTCACCATCGCTATCAGAGATCCATGTCTAATGCTGCTGACATTTTATATTCTACACTATAGATAAAAATGTAACAACTACTGAAAGTATAGAATAGATTATCCGGAAGATATCCGTGTTCGTAGAACTGACAAGCAAACGTTCTGATGGGGGCAGATAAAAAAGTTAATTTTTTTTCTTCCACCATGTTAATAATGTCAAAAGACGTGCTTATACAAATTTTGGCCACTCGATGGCAATTACGAGGCAGTCCAGAAAGTGATTTTCCCTGGGACCGTTTATAGAAAAAAGCACAATTGCATGGAAATATTTATTGAAACAGATACATCAATTGTTGCCTATTTGTCAACATATCCCCCACTTGAATTGAGATACCACGGGAACAATTTTTGTGTCGTAGAAGTCAGCCGCCTCAGATCGGAACCAGCGTTTGACTGCGTCTGCACCTCTCTCTGTTGATCCCATGATATGAGAAATGTCTCAATTCCGATGGAAAATATGTCGATAAGTATCTCCACAATTGCTGTGTCTGTTGCAATAAATTTGTCCAATGAAATTGTGTTTTTTTTTCTGTTAACGGCCCCTGGCGAACTTATTTTTTACAGCCCTCGTAATTGCGATCGAGTGGTTAAAATTTGTACAGGGACATCATTTTATTTTCACTTCAATTTTTATTGTACCTGAGTTTTTTAATGTACTTCACTTCCACACCTTCTACTAAGGAAGTTCCAACTCCACACAGAACCAAGACCGCAGATAGTAAGCAGTACTGAGTTACTGAGTATAGTACGTTCCAGAAATATGTTCGCGTTTTCCAGTGACGAAAGAGCTTTCAATATTGAATCATATTTTCGCACAGGTACTGTCCGTTTGCCTACGTCGCATCCCGATTCCCCCACCTGCTTCTGCTCGCCCCTCTGTAAAAGCTGGGCTGTCTTAGCTCTTTTCTGAAAACATTAATTTTTCTTAGGAATTGGACGTTTACGTAATATTATACAGCTGTTTAATTTAACTTAAATAAAAGGGCCTCTTTAAGTAATTAACTGTCACGTGATTTCCTCCCTTTCTACAATCCTGCGGCATAACCACTTGGACGGACAGTAGATAGCATGTCTGAGTAATGTTATATTTTCGGGTCGGGCAGAAGTGAAGATTGAATTTACAGTACGTAGAGTAGGTACAGAATTATTTCAACATGAGTTACTAGTACGAAGGACGAAACTGGCAATTGGAATTAGATGCAATAGTCTATGGTGCGATAATATGCACAAAAGAACTGAAGCCTGTATCGAAATGAACGGCCACCATTTTCAAAATTGTGTTTAAATATTCATATTATGATTGTTTTTTAATTTAACTTCTTTCTCTATATTGTACGCTAATGTTCTGTAGACAGTATAATATACACTGCATAATGAATACGTTCGCATGGATAACTCACTTCGTGAGTAAAAACACTTATTCTTAATACAGTACTGTACTTTGATTAAAGAAAAACCTAATGAAAATTATCAAACTCAAAATCGCGATATTTCCTAGTTTACGTAAATGGATGAACTACTTTTCTTCCATCCTATACCTGGTAGAGTGATTTGTGTTTTACGCCAGTATCATCGAACTCGAGTCTTGGAGGGGGGAGCAAGCGGTGTTTCCGGTTCTCTAAAGGTATAGACAGGTTAATATTAAAAATGTTAGTAAAAATAAAATGATGTCCCTGTATAAGCACATCTTTTGACATTATTAACTTGGTGAAAGAAAAAAAATTAACTTTTTTATCTGCCCCCATCAGAACGTTTTCTTGTGAGCCTGTCTTCCGACAGTTGGCTAAACATCAACAGCAACAAACAACATGGAATGAGCAGTATCTGATTGAAATCAAAAGCTTTCATAATTTATTTATTTATTTATTTATTTATTTATTTAAATTCAAATATACAGAATAAAGAAATATAATTACAAAAACAAGCAAAGAGAAATACAAATAAAATAATACAAGCAATATAAAAAGAAGATACAGTAGTATTAACAAAATTTGAGACCGAATGAGCAGCGCTCGTGCTCGGTCGCAGTTCAGATATAATATTAAAATAAAAAAATAAAATAATAATAGTAATAATAATAATAATAATAATAATAATTACAGAGAAATATCTATAAAGTTGTGCATAAATCGGAAAAAAAAAATTCTGATATTAATAATTTCTTCACTGCCTCAGTACTTATCTTCACAACATCTAAGCCTGAAGGCTAGTGCCCCTTTAGACAGGCTAATTTAATAATGTAACCTGTTGTAGGGCTTCCGTTCAGCAGATCGCTTTTTGTTCCCTGGCTGAGTTACAACGCTTCAATCCGAAGGGAATTCCTCATCCCTCATTCTCTCTCAGCATGATGAGGTTATTCGGGGGCGCAGGTGGAGGGCAGGCAGTTATCCCTTCTGCGTCGGAGAGATTTTTTGGGCTTTCTGCGTTGCTTCCGACGTCCCTAGGCATTTGGTTTTCTCTCGCCGGCGCGGCGTCTTGTATTTGCGTCTTGATGTTTGTTTACTTTATTAAGCACACAGACATTGCTTGCCATTCCTCTATCGCTAATGTACAGCAAATGAACATCACTGATACACGTCCCGAGCTCCACTACCGCCCCCTGTCTGTGAAATGCGTTCTTAGTACAGGGACATCATTTTATTTTTACTAACATTTTTAATATTTACTTGCCTATACCTTTGGATCAACGCCGTTTGCTACTTCCTTCCACGACTGGAGTTCGATGATACTGGCTAATATACAAACAAATCTCTTTACTAGGTACAGGAGGGAAGAAAAGTAGTTCATCCATTTACGTAAACTAGGAAATATCGCAATTTTGAGTTTGATAATTTTCATTAGGTTTTTGTTTAATCAAAATACAGTACAGTATTAACAATGAGTGTTTTTACTCACGAACTGAGCTGTCCATGCGGACGTATTCATTATGCAGTGTATGTTATACTGTCTACAGCACATTAGCGTACAACATAGAGAATGAAGTTAAATTGAAAAATAATCACAATATGGATATTTAAACACATTTTTTTAAATGGTGGCCGTTCATTTCGATACATGCTTCATTTCTAATGTGCATATTATCGCACTATAAACTATTGTACCTAAACCCAATTACCAGTTTCGTCCTTCGTACTAGTAACTCGTGTTGAAATAATTCTGTACCTACTCTATAAAAGAGTACCTTACGTACTGTAAATTCAATCTTCACTTCTGCCCGATCCGGAAAGATAAAATTACTCAGACATGCTATCTACTGTCTGTCCAAGTGGTTATGTCGTAGGGTCGTAGAAAGGGAGGAAATCACGTGACAATTAATTACTTAACGAGGCCCTTTTATTTAAGTTATTTTGAAAAGTTGTATAATATTACGTAGACGTCCATTTCCTAACATAAATTAATGTTCTCAGAAAAGAGCTAAGACAGCCCAGCCACTAGCTGGCGAATAAAAGCTGGTGGGGGAAACCGGGATACGACGTAGGTAAATGGACGACAGTACCTATGCGAAAATGATTCAATATTGAAAGCTCTTTCGTCACTGGAAAACGCGAACATATTTTTGGAACGTACTGTTTACTATGACCGTAAGGCTACTATGACTGTATATGCGATCTTGGATCTGTGTGGAGGACGGTTGAGCTTCATTAGTAGAAGGGGTGGGAGTGAAGTACATTAAAAAACTCAGGTACAATAAAAATTGAAGTAAAAATAAAATGATGTCCCTGTAGAATATCTTCATTGCTATATGTAGAGTTTGAGTACAGTAATGGATGGATTTTTCCCAGATCTTCGACAACGCACGTAAAAGCATACATAGAGTACGGTACATGTCTTGCAATTATCACTTCGATTTTCCACCAAAAGGACATCGATTAAGCCGCAGTGCAATAAGTTCGGAGTGCAAGAACATTTGGAATAGTTTCGAGTAATAGTACATTATGCAACGAGCCTATAATGGTAGTAACTAAGACGCGAGTATGTTTGTTTATGAAACGAGCGCAAGCGAGTTTTTTAATTTTCATACGAGCGTCTTAATTACTACCATTATAGCCGAGTTTCATACGACTTTTTATGCTCGACCATATTTCTAACTTGAAATTCTTCATAAGTATTCATGTTATGGTTATGTAAGTGAGGAGCGGAACTCACCTGAATTGTGAGATGTACGCAGATGCGAATGTCATTGACCTTGATATAATCTAGAGAATAACATGAACATTATTCTTGATATAACCTGGAAATTGATTTAGAATTGAAAAACGAGATGACAAATGAATTTATTTGAATATTATTTACAATTAACGCTAATTATTATAGTAACAGAACATAACCTTCTGCGACAGTATTGGATTTCCAGCCTCTGTGACTTTTCGCTAATTGTCTTTCTATTGTATATCCGAGAATAATCGATACTTGCGGTTTCATAATGGTACAATGGTGATTTCTCATTGGCTGAACAACAGAATTATAATGAATAGGTGTACTTTAATGAGGTGCATTAAAGGGTTACTACCAGGTGTATTATTATACTACATTTCGGCATGGTCGAGCATAAAATATTTTTTGAGCGGGTTTTGTCCATGTACTCTAGATCGTTTGCTTTCTATGCTCTTCCAATTTCAGCCTCTATTGATGCCGGCTTCGGTCTGTTTTCCTTGTCTTTTCTTAATTTATTTCTAATTTCCTAATTTCTTTGACTTTCATTATACATTTCTTATTTACCCCTATAGGTACTTATTTTCCTCTTATTTTTTGAGTCAGATTTTATTTTTCTTATTCCATTTGTCGTTATACACTTTTCTAAGGAATATGCTAGTGGAGCTAAATGACAGCTGTGATCAGTAAGGGATGAAGATGAATGCAAACAAGACGAACACCATGCTTGTGGGAAGAAAAATAAAGAAGGTAAAGGTGCGAATACTAAATGAGGCAGTAGATCACATGGACAGCTTCATATACTTGGGGTGTACTATAAGCAGTAACATGAGCTGCTGCCAGGAAGTCAAAAGGAGGATAGCAATGGCAAAGGAAGCTTTTACAAGAAAGAGGAGCATCTTCTGCGGACCTCTGGAAAAAGAACTAAGAAAGAGACTAGTGAAGTGCTTTGTATGGAGTGCGGCATTGTATGGGACAGAAACATGGACAGTACGAAGAAGTGAAGAGAAGCGATTAAAAGCACTTGAAATATGGATATGGAGAAGAATAGGAGCGTGTGAAATGGACAAACAGAATAAGCAATGAAGCTGTGTTGGGAAGATTGAGTGAAGAGAGAATGATGCTAAAACTGATCAGAAAGAGAAAAAGGAATTGGTTGGGTCACTGGCTGAGAAGAAACTGCCTACTGAAGGATGCACTGGAAGGAATGTTGAATGGGAGAAGAGTTCGGGGCAGAAGAAGATATGAGATGACATAAAGATATGTGAATCATATGAGGAGACAAAGACGTAGACAGAAACTATGAAAGATTGAAGAATAGTGGTTTTGCAGTGAAAGACCTGCCATTTGGCAGAACAGTAGACATATATATGTATGTATGTATGTATGTATGTATACACTTTTCTTGTTTCTCACAAAACTTTGAAATATTACGTTAACATAATCTTTTTCAAATTCAAATTCAAATTTATTCACAATTTAACATTTGAAATTATATATATGTAATAGATAACCCGAAATGAGCATATGCTCGTGCTCGGGTATAGTCCAGTAGTCTACATAAATTTTACAGGGTTCAAATAATAATGCTGATGATATAAATAATAGTAACAATAATAATAATAATAATAATAATAATAATAATAATAATAATAATAGTAATAAAAAGAAAAATATTTTCAATGATAAAATAAATACTAAGACGGATAAAATAAAATATAAAACCACTAGCGAGAGTTAACACAACTTAAATAAGCATATAATAACCAGGAAAAAAATGACGAACTCGAAAATCAACAGAAAAGTTCGTTGTATCGCAGACGACAGCAACCGCCGTATTGACATTGTGTTGTGCATTAATAGTAGTAGGGGGGAGCCGAAAGTCTACGTAACTGCCGTTCTCTTTGAATCTTCTCATACAATCATGGAAGTTAATGCTGCAAAAATAAAATGTCTACGAGTCAAACTGTTCATTGTTACCAGGATAAATACAAATAATACTGAAATATATTAATCAAATTTCAGTTATAGATCTCTCCTTTTGTGCAAGAGGTATCATATCAAAATATCTTATGAATGGCGGGGAAAATATAAATTTCAAGAACTCTCTAGTAACAGAAATAGTGACAAGTACAATCAAGTTTATCTGTGGCGATGCTAAGAAATCATTTATTGGGATATACACTGTTATTAATTAAGAAAATTATCTATTTATATTTAATACAATGTTTTATCTTATAGGTTACATGCAGTTGGTTAAAACCATTGGTCCACTTCTATCCATTTATTCCATTGTGAAGAATGTAGTTTCATATAATGATCCATGAGGGGCTTCCTAACGTGCCTGTTATTTATTGCTCCCATTGGTTTATGGAGCAGAATGTCTGGGAATTCGATGCAGTACATGCTACAGTACTATTAAGGACATGGTTGTGGGAGAAGTTCCCTCCGAGGACTCTGATCTCCCCCCCCCCCCATCATTACGCCACTCTGTCATCGCTGCATGTAGTCTGAATAACTTTTGTGCTTAAAAGGGAACGTTGAGCAAGAAAGAAATCGGCATTTATATTTAAGCGACGTCATCATCATCATCATTCTTCACGAATTAGGCCTCTGTAGACCTGTTTCGGCCTCATCTAGCAATCTTCTTAAAGGTCTTCCTGGTCGACGATGTCCTCTAGGTTTATACTGCATCATAATTTTTGGGATTCTTGAATTTTCCATTCTTCTTACATGATCTAGCCAATTGAATTTGTATCTGCTGATTTTTTCTTCTACTGACTCTACTTCTAATTGTTCTAAAATTTCTTCAAAGCGACGTAGTTCGTTTTAATAAATTGCCGACATTTGTATTGAGGCAGAGCTCTTCAACTCAGATTGAGTTTTGAACCATTTAAACCTGGCTTAAACTATCCATTGATACGTATTACCAGGCTTAGAGACTTTAGACCCGATAGATGAAAACAGTGCGATTTCAAGTTGGAAAGCAGGACGGTAGTGGGTGGGGGCAGTGAAGGTAGCGACTTACCTGTCGTCCCATATGCTTTATTTACTCAGTGATACTCATAAGGCAGGGAGAGGAGGTACTGTTCTAACAATAAAAACAGTCCCGTACACCTAGTTCACTTTATCAGAAGAGAGGACAGGAGATAGCTAGTAGTCTAGTTTTGATCTGTACATCTATGTGATTAGTCTAAGAATGTATGCGATATTCTGTGACATAAAAGACATCCTAGCAGGGAAGAAGTCTTCGGATACTGCTGGGGTAGCGAAAATAGATTTCAATGACTTAGTCTTTTTCGTTTTGCATCCATTACATCATGCACACCTGTGGAGTAACGGTTAGCGCGTCTGGCCGGGAAATCAGGTGGCCTGAATGTGATTGTCGGTCGGGGCAAGTTACCTGGTTGAGGTTTTTTCCGGGGTTTTCTCCTCAACCCAATTTGAAGAAATGCTGGGTAACTTTCGGTGCTGGACCGCAGACTCATTTCTTTGGCATTATCATCTTCATCTCATTCAGACGCTAAATAACCTAAGATGTCGTAAAATAACCTACTAAAATAAAATAAATCCATTACATCATGTGATGTAGAGCGGAGCTTCTCCCAATATAAACTTTGTCTTGCCGACTACCGAAGAAAGTTTAGATTTGAGACCTTCAGAATGTGTGTTGTAGTAAGCTACATTGTAACAGTACCATGTATTGTACATCATAAGTTGTGTGTGTTGTGCAGGATTATTATGTATGTTGAGTAAGTATTGCACTGGTGCTTATGACAGAAGCCGAAAGGAAATGCATATTAATTTATTTTGAAAATTTCGCATTATAGGTTTTTTTTATTTTAATGTATGTAAACATTAATTTTTTGTTCTATAAAATTTTTCTCTTCTAACAATAGTTTTATTTTAATGTTTGATAAATTAGTTGCTTTTTTTTTGGAACGTCACTGTACAGCACCAGCAGACTGGACTGAACTGGGTTTCATGTATACATGTCTCTCCTTCTGCCGACTCCCATCCCCCTCTGACACAGTGAAAACGCTGCCTATAGTATGGACTTAGTAAACTTATTCTATCGGGTCCAAAATCTCGATGTCTGCGTATTACAGTAACCTATATCATTTGACCGATATCTTTACAGAGAATTGCACAAGTCCACTGTAATTATTTACTTTTCTTTTCTTGGTTATTTTACGACGCTGAATCAACTACTAAGACTATCTAGCGTCTTGAATGAGATGAAGATGGTAGTGCTAGCGGGAAGAATCCAGCGCCGAAAGTTACCTAGCAAACAAACAAACATTGCTGATTTACTTCCATGAAAACCACAATAAATTTAAATGTGATCCTCACGAATACCATAAGACACAAAACTACAGTTTCTTTCTAAATACTCCCAAATACCACACAACTGCTGGATTAAAACACGGCAGAAATTTTCGACCCAGAATATATAATGCATTAATTAGAGCTTACCCTGAGCTAAGTACACTTAACGCACATGGATTTAAGATACAAATCAGATTAATTATTTAATTGTTTAAGCTAATTGAGTTAAAAATTGACACTGCAATATTTATGTACTTTTGTATTTTCTATTTGTATATAGACCCTATTATTACATGCTGTATGTATTTTACCATTTATTAATGTTATCGTGCTCAATGAACTCTCTTAATTTTGTGATATATTTTGTATAACTGATCTGAACTGCGCCCGAGCACGAGCTTCTGCTCTTTCGGGCTGCAATGCCTAATGTAGCTCAAGTGTAAAGTATTAAATAAATGAATAAATTAATTAAATTAAATTAAATGCTCTTAAGGGGCTGAGGGAAAGCCCTGGAAAAAGCGTCAACCAGAAACTTGTCCCAACCGGGATTTGAACCCGGGCTGACCGTTGCTTCACAGCGGCGGATAATTATTTCTGTATGGCATAGAGAAAAAATATTTATATTTCCTTCATTGTACGAGTATCAGGATGTTTCCGTGGCTGTGATACAAATTCCTGAGGACAAAGGGCAACATAACGCTCTCGGATCTCTTTAAGCATTTGGGCATTTCCTGCGTCACCGCGTTGAACGTACAGTATGGGCTAGATATTATTTAAGACAATGGATTATTTATATTATTTTAATGTACCGAAGTGCATATGATATTTCCATGCAGATATTCTGCGTCATCATACGATGAAAGAGTAATGGAACGGAGAAAAATTCTCTCCGGCACCGAGATTTGAACCCGGGTTTTCAGCTCTACGTGCTGATGCTTTATCCACTAAGCCACACCGGATACCCACCCCGGCGCTTGACAGAATCGTCTCAGTTTAAGTTCCAACTCTTGGGTTCCCTCTAGTGGCCGTCCTCTGCACTACGTCATAGAGCGTATTCTGAATCTCACCGGTGAGCAATCCGATGGCATCACGGTGTTCCGAATTCCACCGATGACGTCATTGATGCTCCACCGGTGTCGCACTGGTGCCATCAGATTGCAGAGGTGGTGGCAGTCTTCATCAGCCGCCATCAGTGATTCTGATTGGTTCTTGTATAGGGCGGGAATTAGCAGACGAATAACATCGTGCACTGTTGTGTCATGGCGGTGTGTTCTGCTTTAGTTCTGCTGTATTGTTTGTAATGAGCACAACGTAAAAACAATATGTTAATGGCTTATGAGCGAACATGTCAACGGACCAGTTATTACTACCGGTTCAAGAAATAAATTGTTTATGCTATCTTTTCTTTGAACGAGATGGGAGTACGAAAATTTCGCAAAATTTTGCTAGCGTAACACAGACAACAACTTGTACAGTCGCCATGACAGCCACGATCCTTCCAGCAGTTTTGGTCCTTATTTCGCTGCAACGTGACGTCATTGATGCCACCGGATCGGTGAGATTCGGAATACGCTGATAGACGTCTATGAACGTAGGACTGAAGTCCAGAC
Source organism: Periplaneta americana (assembly GCF_040183065.1). Taxonomy (NCBI): domain Eukaryota; kingdom Metazoa; phylum Arthropoda; class Insecta; order Blattodea; family Blattidae; genus Periplaneta; species Periplaneta americana. Next base: position 228,004,554 of record NC_091117.1, read on the forward strand.
ATGTGCTGAGGTGCACTCGGAATAAGCGCGGAATATCCGGTGTGGCTTAGTGGATAAAGCATCAGCACGTAGAGCTGAAAACCCGGGTTCAAATCCCGGTGCCGGAGAGAATTTTTCTCCGTTCCATTACTCTTTTATCGTACAATGGATTATTGTTTATCCTGTATGCTGTAATATATTATATATCTCTCCTGTTCCCTTGCTAAATACAGTCTGCCAACAGGATTATAATCTAGAACCTTGCACCTGGAACTGTACAAATATGACGTAACGGAGCTAAGATTTAGTCATTCAGTAGATGTTAATGAGTAACATTGGCTCGTTCAGTGAAATGTTGAAATGTGGTGGGATGTCATCACGCAATGTGTACACAGAACTGAATTTTGTTCAAATATTAATTGAAGAGTATGATCTCAAAACTCACTCTATCCATTTGCCCATTTTTATGATTTAAACATATATATATATATATATATATATATGGTTATGTTTAAGACCTCTATCATTATATTTAGGCTTGTTTTCTTCCAAAACAACGCCAATCCGTGTTATTGTGCATGACACTTGAAAACTCTCTCAGCCCGATGACCACTGGGTAAATAAATCTAGCCCAGTCCTTTCATAAAAATGGACTTCACGCGTTTTGAGATATCACTCTTCAATTAAAGGGCTCGTCGAAAAAAGGCGTGTCCTACTATTCCTGCAACATATGGTAGCAAGCACTATCTAATTACGTTCACGATTTTTTTTTTGGAATGTGCCTAACCTAGTTTTTTTTTATTAAAGAAGAGAAACACAACTCACGCTTTCTTTCTCGGTCGAAGGAGAGCCGTTTTCTTAGAAGATGCCCTTCTTCCACCAAGCTCTAGAATTGTGCTAAATGTTGTTTTTGTGAAGTGATAGTTTAAAAGACCGCAAAGGAGAGCTTAAAACATTTAGGAGAATATGTAACACAATAAAACCCATTGTTGGAGTATTCATGTAGTTGAAGAGATCCTGATGATCCTCTTGCTACTGCAAGCCTCTCTGAAAACAATCCTTCAGTTCTACATTTTGATGGAGCCAAGAAACTCTTTTAATTGACAAGATGAATGCTTCGAAAGTGTAGAAATTGACTTAGCAGTTGCTAACTTCTCTTTCGGTTACAATATTCGTTTCATTGATGCAAATGTCGAGCGATTTAAGAACAAACTGCGTCCTCCCTGCCAAGCCTCCTGAGACAGACAAATGCTTCAAACGGACTATTTGATGAGATGTAAAAAGAAGTATCCACACAACTACACGGTGATCCTGATTCAGTTTTACTCATTGATGTGCGGAAAGAAGAATTCAATGACAGGAAGAATGTTATCACAATTCTACCCAATGGAAAACCAGGAAGCCTTATTTTGAATTACTTAGTTTTAAAGAAGAGTCTCGAGGAAGATATATGATGTGGAATTGCGAACGACCCTACAGAAATAGTATGGGCCCTGTATCATAATAGTAGGCTACATTATGTTACGAGCCTATAATGGTAGTAATTAAGACGCGAGTATGTTTATGAAACGAGCGCAAGCGAGTTTCATAATTTTCATACGAGCGTCTTAATTACCATTATAGACAAGTTTCATACGACGTTTTATGCTCGACCATATTTCTAACTTGAAATTATTCATAAGTATTCATGTTATTGTTATCTGGCTGGGGAGCGGAACTGATCTGGTGCAATATCTTGTAAATTGTGAGATGTGCGCAGACGCGAAAGTATTGACATTTTTCCTAGAAACAAATGTCATTGACCTTGATATAATCTAGAGAATAAAATAAAGATTAATCTTGATATAACGTTGAAATTGATTTAGATATTGAAAAACGAGATAACAAATTGAATTTATTTCAATATTATTTACAATTAACGCTAATTATTATAGAAACAGAACATAACCTTCTGCGACAGTATTGGATTTCCAGCCTCCGTGACGTTTCGGTAGTTGTCTTTCGATTGCATATCCGAGAATAATCGATACTTGCGCTTTCATATTGCTACAATGGTGTTTTCTGATTGGTGGAACACCTGAACTTTAATGAATAGGTGTACTTTAATGAGGTCCATTAAAGGGCTGCTACCCGGTGTATAATTACTACATTTCGGCATGGTCGAGGATAAAGAAATCAACGAAATCGTCTCATAATGAGATCAATTTGGCAAAAGAAAATAAATATCATGAGTTATGGCAGTCCGTCTGCAACTCGCATATTAAAATCGGCTCTCTAAGAAAGTTCTATCAACGTCATGTAGAGTTCATCAGGGTGCCATTAAAGCGGTCAGCACCCAGACCAGTGACACCAGCCTTTGACTACTGGCTCTAGATTTCGTCTGGCCTTGGGCAAATGCTAACACTCCCAAAGAGATGTCTGTGATTATATTTCTATATCACATCATACCGGTCACGGCGTAGCTCAGTCGGCTAAGGCGCCTGCCTGTTGATCAAGGGTTGCGCTCGGGAGCGGGTTCGATTCCCGGTTGGTTTTTTCCGAGGTTTTCCCCATCCATAAGGCGAATGTCAGGTAATCTATGGCGAATCCTCGGTCTCATATCGCCAAATACCATCTCGCTATCACCAATCCCATCGACACTAATTGAATAGATTATACAGCGTCGCTAAATAACAAACTAAACAAAAAATATATCACTGTAACATTTAAAGTGGCAACCAATGATAAATGTGCCGAAATTCCAAAATCAGTTAAATCTCTTTTATTCCGTTATATTTCCTTTCTCATGATAGTGAAACATTGCACTTGTTTCATTTTGAAAGTTCAATATAATTCTACACTTCAAAAAAAAGTCACTGAAATGAGAAAAAATGCTGCAAAAATTCTTCAGATTACAGTTGGGGCACAAACAGCACCCCCAGTTGAAAAGTGTCGTAACTCAAAAATGTCAACTTTAAGGGTATATGTACGTGAACGACCACAAATATTATCAGAAAATGCAGGCTCTAAATTTCTAAACTTTTATAAAGAAATGAACTCACAGTTGGACAAAAATTACAAGATACCACAACAAGACTTATCAGAACTTAAATATCTAATAAATGTATAAAAAGGTCACTAATAATATTTTTAAGAATTCACTTTTTACTTTAAATAAAATTTTCCAAAATTTGAAAATTTTCACACATAATATTTCATTACTCCGCAACCATGAGAGATAGAATTCTGAAATTTTGTACACTGATTTAACATGACTTTATGCAAAAGGTAGACTACAATAATGCCCATTTCTTTAAAAACAGAAAAATTAGGTCCCAAAAGAGTATGTAAATTATTATATTTTTATATAGGACAAATAAAAAATTAATTGTAATAATATAAACAACTCTACATCTGTGAGAGTAGTCTACTTTACAGAAATAAGTGTTCATTACATGCAGGAAAAATGTTAATGATGTCAGAGAGACCATAACAATGTTATGGTTACCAAATTATATGAGTGCAACATTTATTTATTTATTTTTTTTCATACTCTGATAAAACTGGTTTGAAAAATATTATTTGTAATCTTTTTTATACTTTTATCAGATATTTAAGTTCTAATAAGTCTTGTTGTGGTATCTTGTAATTTTTGTTCAATTTTTAGTTCATTCCCTTATAAAATTTTAGAAATATGGAACCTGCATTTTCCGATAATATTTGTAGTCGTTCAAGAACATATACCCTTATGGAGGGCGTATAGTTTATCAAATCAGACAATGCGAGTTTACAAGAATTTGTTTTTTCTTGTGAAAGAATATGAATTTCTTCATGTGTTCATAACACATTTAGTTCGTTAGGTTTTAGTTGTCAAAATTAAAATAATGTGATTACATGGTATTTTACGTTGACTATCTTATGTCTCAATTTCGCGTACATATTGTCAAGTAGTTTATTTGCTCGACTCATTGCGAGCTGTTCCTCTTCATCATCATCATCATCATCATCATCATCATCATCTTCTTCTTCTTCTTCTTCTTCTTCTTCTTCTTTTGTTTCCCGTCAGGCTTCTTCCTCTGAAGCTGTGCACACTCTCCTCCATATTTCAGCAGAACTTGCTCCTCTCTCACCTAAGGGTCTGTCTTCTTTGGCTCTTCTCACCATCCGATTTGCCTCCATTATATCTGTGCGTTCCTTCCAATAATTTCTTCTAACTTTAATAAATTTAGTAGTGTCAACTGTTTGCTCTAATTTCTGTATTAGTTAAACTCTCAAATGATGATTTTCTTGAATAGTTCTCAAAATTTTTCATTTCACTGGTCTCCAATTTTCGTATGTTTTTCATTGTACAGGCACATAATTTTATTTTTACTTCAATTTTTATTGTACCTGACTCTTTTAATATACTTCACTCCTACCCCTTCTACTAATGAAGTTCATCCGTCCTCCACACAGATCCAAGACCGCATATACAGTCATAGTAGCCTTACGGTCATAGTAGACAGAACGTTCCAAAAATATATTCACGTTTTCCAGTGACGAAAAAACTTTCAACATTGAATCATTTTCGCACAGGTACTGTCGTCCGTTTGCCTACGTCGCATCCCGGTTTCCCCCACCTGCTTCTATTCGCCCCTCTGTAAAGGCTAGTGGCTGGGCTGTCTTAGCTCTTTTCTGAGAACATTAATTTCTGTTATGAATTGGACGACTACGTAATATTACATAACTGTTTAAATTAACTTAAATAAAAGGACCTCGTTAAGTAATTAACTGTCACGTGATTTCCTCCCTTTCTACGACCCTGCGGCATAACCACTTGGACGGACAGCAGATAGTGTGTCTGAGTGATTTTATCTTTTCGGATCGGGCAGAAGTGAAGATTGAATTTACAGTACGTAAGGTACTCTTTTATAGAGTAGGTACAGAATTATTTCAACATGAGTTACTAGTACGAAGGACGAAACTGGTAATTGGAATTACTTACAATAGTCTATAGTGCTATAATGCACATTAGAACTGAAGCCTGTATCGAAATGAACGGCCACTATTTTCAAAAATGTGTTTAAATATCCATATTATGATGATTTTTCAATTTAACTTCATTCTCTATATTGTACGCTAATGTGCTGTAGACAGTATAATATACACTGCATAATGAATACATCCGTGAGTAAAAACACTCATTGTTAATACTGTACTGTATTTTGATTAAACAAAAACCTAATGAAAATTATCAAAATCAAAAACGTGATATTTTCTAGTTTACGTAAATGGATGAACTACTTTTCTTCCCTCCTATACCCAGTAAAGTGATTTGTTTGTATATTACGCCAGTATCATCGAACTCCAGTCGTGGAAGGGGATATCAAACGGTGTTTCTTGTTGTCAATCGTTAATCCAAAGGTATAGCCAGGTTAATATTAGAAATGTTAGTAACAATAAAATGATGTCCCTGTATTAGCCCTGGGTTTTGCTGCGCAAGCCAAACTTGGGTCATGTGGTAACCTTCAAATTTCCTTTTCCTCATTTCATTTAAATACAGCGCTGTAAAACCCCTTAAAATGTATTTAGGTCTATTACATTTCGCATATCCCCAGTAACCTAGAATTCACTGAGGAGAAAACTGTGTAGTGTAACAGTCCACTTAAATGTCGTCACATGGCGAATTCTTTACTGAATCGACCGTTTAGAGGAACCGGCTGTGGGGTTACAATAATTGCAGATGGGATCCATTGATAGGTGAAATTGTTGCTAATTTCAAATTATTCTCTCTTCGCTTCGGAGTGGATTTCCTGTAACATTTTCTGTCCCTGAACGAGGTGATAGAAGTGCTTCAGAATGGCTTGGGTGCCGGGAGATGATGGGAATATACCGCGCACATTTGAAATCTCTCCTTCCACCTCTCAGCATCCACGAGAGAGACAGAGTAACGGACGTGTAAAGCTTTGTTCTCAATAATTGACGTGAGTCGGACAATTAGCGGGCAGTTTTAACGTCATCTACCCTTCCAACTACCCACACCTATCCCGCTAACCCTTCATCACACACTCTCTCTCTTCCACGGGGTCCTAAATGATCTGATGATGTTCTCTTCGTGCCAACAATGGAGGGTATCTAGTCGGTATACGTACGTGATGTCATATTGATATGATCTCCAGCATGTACCCTTCTCTACTATATAACTCACCTACTGGCGTCAATCATATCCTTATTAAAAGCAACCAAAAGCAGAGTCTCTTCTCTGTAAAAATAAAAAAAAATTAAATAAAACATTTTTTTTCTCACTGCGCTATCCTTTTTGAACTTGATAAAATTAGGTTGTCATGATTTTAAATCTTTGTAATTGCTTACAAAGGAATAAGGGCAGGAAAACACACAGAATTAAATTGAATTATGTAGTTATATATTGCGGGGAGTAATGCATATAAATTCTTCTATGCCGATACTATAGAAACAGGACGATAAATTCGTAACCCGTTCCAGACAGAGCTCAGTCACATGTCGGCGACCCGCATGGCTTCATCACATGAGTATTCTATAGCAGCCGTGGCGAAAATGTGACTCGCGAGCACATTGTGGCTCGCAGTGATAGCTATGCATTTCTCTTGCTTCCTACCTCCTCCAACCCCCACCCTCTCACTCACTGGAGTCAAACTCCGTTCCTTTTGTATTTGTCTCTGACCTGCGAGTGGCATATCGTCGCAATGTCTCTCTCGAAACCATGTACCTCTACAAAAACGAAAGTTTCAAGTAGGATGGGAGGACGCATTTTTTGCTGCCGATATGATGAGAATATTAAATGTATGATTTGTTCACAAGTATTACGAGGAAACGGTTGTATAACATAAAACGGCATTATACTACATGTTACTGATGAAACATTAAAAGGTTAGATATTATTATTATTATTATTATTATTATTATTATTATTATTATTATTATTATTATTATTATTATTATTATTATCTCTGTACGTCGATCCTTTTTCAGTAGGTGTACCCATAATGCAGTTAGATCTTCAATTTAAACTCACAGATTTACAATACAATGAAAGCTAGATGTAAGGATTTGACAAATGTTGAACTTTTCAAATCTTTGCCAAAAAATAAAATCCTAAGCTTCGTTCTTTCGCTTGCTCTTTTGAAGCCATGTTCGCTACTACTTACGTTTGTAAAAAATTATTTTCAGCAATGAAAATAGTAAAAACCAAATTTAGATCATGACTGACAGACAAATACCTTCGTGATCAACTACGACTGGCAGTAAGTGACATAATTCCTGATTTTGAAACTGTGTCATAGAGACATTCTGAAGACAGTTAATTTTAGGTTGTGATATTGTGTCCTATGTTTTCTTGTTCATTCCTTTCTTCGTTACACGTACTAAACATTAGTTTGTAACCTTATATTGTATAAAATTATATTTAAGTGCGTGACGCAAGGAAAATGAAAATCCCTTAATAAGTCAGACAGTTGCTTCACTTCCCCTTCGGGTGTCCGCGTCCCTCCATAAGTACTATGTACGTTGCAGGTTACACAGTGGCTCGGCGCACGATCACATTTTCGCCACGGCTGTTCTATAGGATCCGTGGTAACAAAAACGGCAGTGAGGCAATTTTTGCCATCATACTTCTCTTCCGCTACAATTTTCATCTTATCATTGCTTCTCGTCAAGTTGTAACGAAATTAATCTGCCGAGCGATGGTTTGTCAATAGAATCCTCATCTCTGTACATTCCTTTGTACATTTTTTGGTGGTGAAAGCGGTTTCCGCTAAGTACTTCTGTATTCCTTTCCAAAGTATGATATCTCCTAGCGGTTCTCTTATTTCAAAACAAAAATAGGATTGCACACCTGTGGAGTAATGGTTAGCGCGGCTGGCCGCGAAACCAGGTGGCCCGAGTTCGATTCGCGGCCGGGGCAAGTTAACTGGTTGAGGTTTTGAGGTTTATTCTGGGATTTTCCTTCAACCCAATATGAGAAAATGCTAGATAACTTTCGGTGCTGGATCCCGGACTCTTTTCACCGAAATTATCGCCTTCATTTCATTCAGACTCTAAATAACCTAACATGTTGATACAGCGTTGTAAAATAACCTTCTTAAAAAGAGTCGCCTATGTATAGAGACTTTGTTCTTTGCAAAGTCAGCTTTGGTCCAAAGTGTCGTTATCGACGCTTTACTGGGATACTATCGGGTGTAAAAACTGCGTAATGGGTCTCTGATCACGTTTTTTCCAGGAGTGTAAACATCACTCAGCAGTCCTACTGCAGAAGAGCTGCCGTCCGCAGCCACTGAAGATTAATAACAAAACACTGAAGTATCAGAAATGTTTTAAATTAATATTGTGAATTTTATTAGTAACAACAATGTAATTTATTCGTCACAACAATAATTCCTTTCTACAATTCGCCTTAAACGCTCTCGTCAACAATTGGATTTTCACTTAACTCAGTATTCGTTATAGCACTCCACCGACGACAATGACAATGTACTTGGACTATTACGCACAACAATGAACTGTTAATCTTAACTAATATTTACAAAGCACTATTTACAAATCAGAACTACCAGTTCTCAGTTCACAGTTCTTCTATCTCAGTCACTCGAGTTCACGGTATCTCGAACCACAGACCTTCAGAGACAGTTCACTGTACTCGAACTCGGGTCCCTCCAACTGCGGTCCACTGCACTCGAACTCAGGTCCCTCCAACTGCGGTCCACTGCACTCGAACTCAGGCCTTCGGATGCTGACGCAGATGCGGACGCACACTCGAGTCGAACTCCGGCTGGCTTGCTTGCTCTGGCTTTCTCACTGACTGGCTGACTAATCAACTGAAAAACTCAGAAACTGCTGTCGTTCCTTCGCGACCGTAATTTATAACTACAGCGACGTAACCTCGAAAATTCGCGAGTCTTCCACTTCGACGGATTTCTGGAATAGTCGGGAAGGTCGTTCCACATTCACTGCGTTAAGTAGCAGCTGCGCGCGCAGCCTCGTCGCGTTGACGTAATACACCCTCTCTCTTCTCTCCACCGCGCGACGTCACTCAATGTTCCGTGGAGCCTGTGCGATCTGCTTTCTTGCGGGACGCTGGTCGTGAGTTCGAATCTCACGTCGCTGTCACAATATAGATAGAAATCTAAAACTGTAACTCTTCGGAACTAAAAGACTAAAAGACTTGTGATACAATACTTCACTCTGAACCCAGTAGATGCAGGGACAGTTCGTTGTACATGACGTCAGGTTTACAGGGTTACGAGTTTAAACCTGTAGCCACTCTCAGAAGACGCAAAACGCTCCCCCGCTCAATCTGCAGTTACTTTAAAACATCTGACGATAATTCAAGATTAAAACTTAGTCTCAGTAAAAATGGTGTAAAGAGAAACGTTGGCAGGGAGTGTAGATGTGCAATGAAGCATATTTAACCTGTAGTTTTTGAGAAAAGCAACTTTGAAGAGGGCAAAACGTTGTTTTGAGAAAAACAGTGATAAAGCTAAATTGTATTATTGATGCTATGTAGTCTAACTTGCTTCAGAACAAGTCGATGAAAGGACGTGAATGGTAACTTTAATGAACTGTATATTCTGACTCAGAAACCAGCGGCAAATTTAATGGGGTTAAAAGTGAAAAATATCATTTTCGGTTGTTTCATCTTCAACCCTGCCCTAACGTTTTAAAGCAACAACATCGGCGGATGTAGAAATCACCCAACCTCACAATTATTAACAAAACCGCGCTATGACACATAGGATCGATTTCTAAAACACGGACGAAATCCTGGTTCCGAACCTCGGCTTTTAAACCGCGATCAAGATCTGAATCCTTAAGCGATTTCTAAAACGAAGCCGAGACGCGGCTTGAGAAGAAATCGAGGTTCGTGTGTTTTATATATGGCAACGCAGCTAAGAAACGATTTTTATTGTTGTAAACAGTCGATATTATAAAGAAATGAACATCGGGATTAATATTTTTATTGAATTCCAGTGTCACATTCTTTTGTTCTCAGCTAAGGTATTGTTACATTTGCTAATTTACAGAATATAATATGTGTGAACTAGCATTAATTTATAGGGAACTGATTTTTAGGTACCAGAATTATATTTCCAAAATAATTAGCACAATTCGAACGTTTATGTTGTAGTTTATCATTTGTTCATAACTACTACCAACATTAACTACCTGAAAACCCGGGTCTAACGAATCAATAACCTAAATATTAATTGGATTAAAGTTGCAATTGAAACTAAAATATTATCTGGTTCTATTTTCACATATAATAGACCTAGTACGTGGAAAGCCCCAGTAGCATAAAACATTGCATATTGGACTGACAGGACCCGCACACTGAGTTCCAAGGTGAAGGTGGCACTGCCTTTGGTCTGGAATCAAAATATTCTGTAGTGGCATTCTCTACGTATCTCGTGAACTTCCACATCTCGCCATATTTTTTATCACCATCATCACGATCATGTAACAAATGTAAATGGAGAGAATTACAGTGCACAAAACGATTCATAGGTGTGGTGTGAGACACTTAGGGATTATAATTTATATTTTGACATTCGGTGTGACGCATTTTCCATAAATGTCTTATCTGTTCAAATCATGTCGTCTTCATTATGTTAATTTGTGTCATTCTGTGAAAGACACTTGACATATAGCGGTCTAAGTAAAGAAAGAATTGCATTATTTTAGCGAAGTTTGTTTATAAAGATTGATAAATTTTATAATAGTACATTATGCAACGAGCCTATAATGATAGTAATTAAGATGTGAGTATGTTTGTTTATGAAACGAGCGCAAGCGAGTTTCATAATTTTCATACGAGCGTCTTAATTACCATTATAGGCAAGTTTCATACGACTTTTTATGCTCGACCATATTTTAACTTGAAATTATTCAGAAGTATTCATTTTATTCGTATCTGACTGAAGAGTGGAAGTAACCTCGTGCATAGCTCGTATATTGTGAGATGTGCGCAGACGCGAAAGTATTGATTTTTTCCGAGGAAAAATAATGTCACTGACCTTGATGTAATCTGGAGAATAACATGAACTAATTTTGATATAACCTGGAAATTGATTTAGAATTGAAAAACGAGATGACAAATTGAATTTATTTGAATATTATTTACAATTAACGCTAATTATTATAGTAACAGAACATAACCTTTTGCGACAGTATTGGATTTCCAGCCTCCGTGACGTTTCCCTCGTTGTCTTTCGATTGCATATCCGAGAATAATCGAAAACCTGAACTTTAATGAATAGGTGTACTTTAATGACATGCATTAAAGGACTGTTACCAGGTGTATAATTATTACATTTCGGCATGATGGAGCATAAATCTAATTTAGCTTCTAACACTATGTAAATAGAAAATCATAAGTCGGATATTGCATTCTTCAAGTGATCTCTAAATGTGGAGGTACAACTTACAGTTCTTTCTGAACGTACAGATTACGAGTTTTACAGGAAATAAATTCCATGATAGTTTATTCAGCATCCTAAATCTTGAGAAGTATAAACTCAATTTTATCGCCCTTCATATATCTCTCCTGCTTCCCTGGATACTTGCAACCTGCAGCGCACTCCAACGCAGGACGAAATATGTCATGATGTTTCAAGTCGATAACTCAAAGACAGGCTCACCACTACGAATAAAACTGAAGCTCGTTGCAGAGTTACCAACGTTACAGTTTTTAATGACCTCCACGGCAACTGAATTCGAGGAATACCTGGCTGAAAATATAGCGAACGTGATTTCGAGTCCCGGATAAGAAGTGTTACATCTCTCTACTCTTAACATATAATTTTGGCTGAAATTTCTAGAAGCAAAGAGACGGCAAGGGCCTGAAGGTTCAGTCCTTCGAAGGTGATAATGATGTTAGGAGTATTCTTCAGCTTTACTGCAGTGGTGGCCGTATGACGAGAGCGCCCCACTGCTTGTTGGCATAATATAATATAAATTAATTGTTTTAAGCCACTTCAAGAAAGCTTCATCCGTAAATAAAGAACAAAATGAGATGTACATTCCCTACAAATTAAGTATCAGTTGATTAAAATAAAGGAATTTTAAAAAGATATAATTGTATTTACTAATATTTTAGAAAGGACCTAATGTAAACTGTGAGTAATAGAAAAAATCAGCTGATACGAGGTCTAGAGAAAATAGTGAAGAGTTATCTCACAATATTTATGTATACAAATTGCACATACTGGGGGCGTTGAATTGAGCGAACGAAGAACGGACTTTAGCCCAAATTATATTGGACAACAAGGAGAAGAAAGAAAAATGATCAGCAACTATTGATATATTAAAATCACGATGCACACGAAAAGTATACGAGCCAATAGAAAACAACATATAGGGTCATTAAAAACTCGTTTTAAATCATTATAAAGCTTTGAGGTAGACAAATAAAGACATCACTTATGGGGGGGTGACGGTAAATAATGGTTTTATATCCTTAGTTCTTGCATTTTCATAGTTACCATTTTGTTCATACAAGCATTTACGAGTATGATTTTATGCTACTGCTACAAGAATGTCGGACTTTCAAGAGTCAAAACATGGTTGATATCACGTTAAAGTCGACGTACGAAAGCAATAGGAGGCTTTCTCAAGGTCTGAGAGAATTACAACACTTAAGAAGAGACCAAGACCTCATTCCTACTTGAAGAGCTTATTTCCAATGTGACCTAAATCCATGAAATACAGTATCTGAGAAAAACGATTTTTTATTTTCATATAAATAAATTCAGATATCATTATAAATATAATGTGGTTTCATTTATTACATCGTGACACTGTGAGTTAAAAGTCTCGTACAGTAGGAAATGGTGATGACTACGCCCTTTGTCGGTTGCCCCGCCCCCTTTGTCAATGGACCCGCCCACTTTGTCAATGGCCTCTCCCCTATTGGTCAATAACTCGCCCCGTTTGTTTATGGAACCAGACCATTTGTCAACCCCTCCGCCCCCTTTGACAATGGCCCCGCCCAATATGACAATCGCCGTTTTTTGTCAATGGCCCCGTCCCCTTCGTCAATGGAAACCCCACCTCAATGGCCCCGCCCCTTTTGACAATGGCCCGCCCCATTTGTTAATTGTCCTGCCCCCCTTTGGCATAGGCCCCGCCCACTTAAGCAATAGCCCCGCCCCTAATCGTCAATGGCCCCGCCGTCTTTATCAATGTCCTCACCCCCTTTGTTAATTGACCCGCCCCATTTGTCAATTGCCCCGCCCCTTTTGGCAATGGCCCTGCCCAATTTGTCAATTTCCCCGCCCATTTTGTCAATTGCCCCACCCCTTTCGGCAATAGTCCCGCCCTTTTTGTCAATGGCCCCGCCCCCTTTTCAACTGCAACCCCCCCTTTGTCGAGGGCCTCTCTCCTGTTCGTGAATGACCCGACCCCTGTGTTTATGGCCCCGTCCCCATTATATATGGCAACGCCCCTTTGGCAATTTCCCCGCCCCTTGTTCGGTTGATCCGCTCCCTTTGTCAATGGTCCTGCCCCTGTCAATTTTACCGCCCCCCTTGGCAATGGACACGCCCATTTTGTGAATTGCCCCTCCCACTTTATCACTGGTCCCTCCCCTTTTGTTGATTGCAATGCCGCTTTGACAATGATCACGTCTCACATGTCAATGGCTCCTCCCCCTTTGTCAATGGTCCTGCGCATTTTGTTGATTAACCCGCCCCTTCTTGCTATGGCTCGGCCTACTTTGTCCTTGGCCCCGACCCCTTTTTCAATTGTTCCGCACCTTTAGCAATGACTCCGCACACATTGTCAGTTGCCCCGCTCCCTTTGGCGTCGTACCCGCCCCTTTTCAATTCAATTTTTAACACAACGTAATGTGTGTTTTTGTTACGGTAACAATGAAGAATCTTAATGCAACAATCCCCTCTTATACTATTTTTATCGCTGTATAAAAGATGAATACACTGAGAAAGAAGAATAGAGAGTGGAGCACAGCGATGAATAGGTACAGGAAAGGAGGACAACAAGAAGGCAGGAAGAAAGATGGTTAGAAGTAGATGAATAAGAAGGAAGAGGAGAACGAGAAAATAGAAGAAGAAACAAAGGAAACGAAAATATGTGATGAAAGAAGAAAGAATACAGAAAGAGGAAAGTAGGGGAAGGGTAAGCAGAAAATTAACATGGAAGTCGGTAACAGAAAGGGAGAGAAGAAATTTAATAAAGCAAAGAAGAAAGAAATGGCCGAATGGAATAATTTAGAAAGAAAAAGAAGAGAATTAGAGCAGGGAATTTGGAGAGACGAGAAGTAGGAGAAACATTTATAAAGAAAGGCAGAAATATCTGCTGGAATGCCACCAAAAATAAACGGGGTAATTATATTAATTCAGTATAAAACGCAGACAAGTTGTTTTGAAGTTTGCAGAGTTGCCGGATTGACTAAGTAGTCTCAGTCCGCATGGGGTCGGACGTACTGGACCCTAGAGATCTCTTGGAGGTCAGCAGTTCGTGTCTAGACCGGGAGGCCTCAGCGTTTGTGATGTACTGACAGACTCTCATAATGTGAAATGAAAGAAGCGCTGTTTAGCATAGAGGTCAGACGTCGCATTCTTTATAACTCTGCAAACATTTTCTGCTACACCACCACAATTTTGGATATAAAAGGAAAGATTTAAGAGTGCTCGTGCTTCGGAATTTTTCATATAAACTTCACGATTTGACGGTGTAACAAGTCACGTAACTTAGCAACCGGGTGAAGCCATGTTCGTAGTACAGGGACATCATTTTATTTTTACTAACATTTTTAATATTAACCTGGCTATACCTTTAGGGAACTGGAAACACAGTTTGCTATCCCCTTCCACTACTGTAGTTAGATGATACTGGCGTAAAACACAAACAAATCACTCTACTGGGTATAGGAGGGAAGAAAAGTAGTTCATCCATTTACGTAAACTAGGAAATATCGTGATTTTTGAGTTCGATAATTTTCATTAGGTTTTTGTTTAATCAATATACAGTACTGTATTAACAATGAGTGTTTTTACTCACGAACTTAGTTATCCATGTGGACGTATTTATTATGCAGTGTATATTATACTGTCTACAGCACATTAGCGTACAATATAGAGAAAGAAGTTAAATTTGAAAATAATCATAATATGAATATTTAAGCACATTTTTTAAAATGGTGGTCGTTCATTTCGATACAGGCTTTAGTTCTAATGTGCATATTATCGCACTATAGACTACTGCATCTAATTCCAATTCCCAGTTTCGTCCTTCGTACTAGTAACTCATGTTGAAATAATTGTGTACCTGCTCTATAAAAGAGTACCTTACGTACTGTAAATTCAATCTTCAATTCTGCCCATCCGCACATATAAAATTACTTAGACATACTATCTACTGTCCGTCCAAGTGGTTATGCCGCAGGATCGTAGAAAGGGGGTAAATCACGTGAGAGTTAATTACTTAACGAGATCCTTTTATTTCAGTTATTTTAAACACTTGTATAATATTACGTAAACGTCCAATTCCTAACAGAAATTAATGTTTTCAGAAAAGAGCTAAGACAGCCCAGCTACTAGACTTTACAGAGGGGCGAATAGAAGCAGGTGGGGGAAATCGGGATGAGACGTAGGCAAACGGACAGTACCTGTGCGAAAATGTGATTCAATATTGAAAGCTCTTTCGTCACTGGAAAACGCGAACATATTTCTGAAACGTACTATACTCTCTAACTCAGTGCTGTTTACTATATGTGGCCTTGCTTCTGTGTGGAGGACAGTTGGAACTTCATTAGTAGAATGGGTGGGAGTGAAGTACATTAAAAAAACTCAGGTACAATAAAAATTGAAGTAAAAATAAAATGATGTCCCTGTACAACAACGCTGAGAGAGACAGGAGTAAATACAACGCAATTATTTATTTATTTATATAATCATATCGTATTGCATATGTATACAGATGGAACCGTAAGTAATGTTATTAATTCAAAGGGGTTATCCTTTGACATATTTTACACAAAAAGTTTTGGTCGTTTTTGTTTCCTTTTTGAGAAAAAAAAGTAGTTTTATATGAAACATTTCGTAAGGTGTTTTGGAAAAGCCATTGGTATAGTTTACAATATTCTCATTTAATTTAAGATATCATTGTATTAAGATAATATGTGGTTAAAACAATTTTAGTTTTGTCCTTTAAATGTGCAGAAATTTGATCAAAATAAATTTAATATTTTAAAATTCCTTTGCAGAACAAAAAAGTTACATTTGTTCGGCCCAATTTCCGCACATTTAAAGGAAAAAAACTAAAATTCTTTCGATCATATGTTATCACTATACACTGGTCTCTTAAATTGACTGAGCATATTGGGAAGAAAGTCAATGACTTTCCCAATGTTTCATATAAAACAATTTTTGTCTCGAAAAAGAAGCAGAATCGAACAAAATTGCGTTATACCTTTTCGTTTGAAATATCTCAGAGAATAGCCCCATGAAATTAATTACATTGCTTACGAATTGCTCCGTACATCTGTATATATGTATTCATGAAATTCGATTCGTTATTATTTATTTACAGCGTTCATGGTGAATAATTTCGAGGGAAAAATTGTTCCGGGGCCAGGTATCGAACCCGGGACCTTTGGTTTAACGTACCAACGCTCTACCAACTGAGCTACCCGGGAACTCTACCCGACACCGATCCAAATTTTCCCTCTATATCCACAGACCTCAAAGTGGGCTGACAACCGTCAAGCAACCAACTTCGAGTGCACACTAACTCCGTGTGACTTAAATTGTGGTTTTCTGTTAACGAACAGTGACATGTATTATGCAAATCAAGCTTTCAGGTATAACTCCCTGTAAAGTTGATTTGAATAATTTCGAGAGAAAAATTGTTTCGGGGCCGGGTATCGAACCCAACGTTGGTACGTTAAACCAAAGGTCCCGGGTTCGATACCTGGCCCCGGAACAATTTTTCCCTCGAAATTATTCAAATCAACTTTACAGGGAGTTATACCTGAAAGCTTGATTTGCAGCGTTCATGGTATTTGTTACAGTATTCTTAAGTTCATTATTAGAAGCTGTACTGTGTTTCTAAAAAAAAAGTAATTTCAACGTTTTAGCTGGTATGCACTTTATAAAAATGTAGAACTCGAAAATGTCTATTGAAATTACTTGCTATAGTTTATAAATGTGCATTTGTTTCATAAATACGCTTGTAGAGCAAGAAATCTGGTTAATAAATCAAGAGCTGATATTCATATTAGACTTACAAAGTTGTACTCCAACATAGTTTACTTCCTGCTGTAACTGTGTCGCTAAGTACCGACGAACTTAAAGGAGTTTATAATATTCTTGGAGGCTGTCTTATCGCTTACAACGCAGCTCAAGCAACTGGAGTACTTAGGCTGGGCTTATCGCACAGCATTCCAAGGTGTCAGGCAGCACTATGGTGAGGGTTTCTGTGATCTATGCTGCTGTTCCTGAAACTCTAGAGAAAACTGTGTTTGCGCGAAAGCTCTAATATTTAAGTTCCAAAACTCAACATGTCCATAAATTTTGAAAAAAAAAAAAAAAGAGTTAATGCATGTTCCATGTTCTTCAAGGACGTTTGCATAGAATTGCGAAACTTTTTGCTCCAATATTCAACATTTAAGGGGAGAGGATGGTATTTCTTGGTGAAAAATGAGTAAATTTAAAAAAAAAAAATGTTTTTTCTTTAAAATACTCTGTGATATGTGTGAAATGCATAGCATAATATTTTGTGGGTATTTGTGCCCTTATCAGATGTTGAGACGCCATTTTTAAACGTCCTGCGTTATGGATTTTTAAATCACTCACCCCCATTTTATTGTTGTTTCCGGTAAATTGAATTTTCAAAAAAAAAATTTTTTTTCTTTAAAATACTCTTCGATATGTGTGAAATGCATTGCAAAACATTTCGTGGGTATTTGTGCCCTTATCGGATGTTGAGACGTCATTTTTAAACTTCCTGCGCTATGGATTTTTAAATCACACGCCCGCTTTTATCGGTTTCCGGTAACTTCATTTTTTTGCTACATTGCCAGACAAAAATGGATATAATTTCTGAACTATTAAAGATACATGCATGAAATTCAGAACACACATTCTTTAAATTATTAGGAAACTTTTCTCTTTAACGGAATTTTGTTATTTGATTTCATTTTAAAACTACGTCCGTTTGTTTGCAAGAAAGAAATTCAGAAAAGTGTTATTAAATTTTAATTGTTTATTTTACAAACGAAGGTACTAATATCAAAATTCTGTTACAGACAGTTTGTAGAGCATGGTTTTGCAAATACATTGCAAAAAACTGGATCAATCTACCTTTAAAAATGGTTTAGATATATCGGTTTTAGTAAAATCCAGCATTTGGTATTTTTTTTTTTTTTTCAAATTTGGTCCCCCAAATAATTTTTTTTAATATTTACTTTCGGTTCAATTGCTACGGCTATGAGCTCTCTACATACAAAAAATTAATATTTTACACCAAATAGGAAAAAAGTTAAAAAAAAATACCATCCTCTTAATATAGATATTAAGCAGTCAAATCTGTGTTTTGTTCCAAAATTAAACATGTTCATGGTGCCTCACATCAACATGTCCACATCAAACGAAATTATTATATCATTAGAGTCTCTTTTATTATAGTTAATGCTGGAAAACTTTTATAAAATCGAAGTTAATGCAATTTATATTTTAATTATTCAACAATGAACATTTTATTGGTAATAATAAATACATTTCCTTCAGGAAATACATTACCGACAGCTCTAAAGAAGGTGAACATTCAGAGAGGCATTTTTGTTGCTTTGAAATGGATCCAGGAAACAAGCTTAGGAGTTGTGAGAGTAAAATCTCTTCTTCATGGAAGAAAAATGAAGACAAACGTAGTAGAGGATAAAATAGACATCGAACCATGTTAGGTATGCCGAGTAAGTTGCTGAAGGATAGAGCACCACTGCAAATAATCTGTAGCAATGTCACGAGAAGTCTGAGATCAGCCGATAAATCCACGAGCGAAGCGAGTGGATTTATCTGGGAAATCTGAGACCTCGAGTGACATTTATTAGGATTATTTTGTGAATAAAATAAAAATGTAAATAATATATCCCTAAAATTTGATCACAAAATGTTAATAATTGTTTATTAGGTAACGAATACTTAACCTATTCAGACATTGTGGAGTTGAAATACTCGTAGATGAATATCGATTATTGCAATAAAGAAATTCGGTGTTATTATTCAGTAATACCAATTGCGAAAAGCGAAATACAGGTTTAACAATGCTAATTACATGTACTGCACTTTTCTCTTATTATTATAACAAATACATTTTCATTACCTGCTGAAATCATAATTTAATTTAACAGTAACAGTGGGGACAGCTATATACCAATGCTTATGTATTCACAGCGAGACATGTTGCTACACAGTGAAGTCATCTCTGTATAGATAGGCCTAATTAAAACACGAATTTTATTACGCCATACGGAAGGCAGTTTGACCAAAGACCTTATTATTACTATGCAAGGTCTTTGGCTTTGACATGCGATGATGTTACATGCATTTGAACATCTGACTTTCTATTGATCGTTTAATTTCATTCACAAAAACAAATTTTATAGGCTACAATTATAGGTTAAGTTACCTGTGGGAGCAGGACCAATCTCAGCTGTGTCTTATTTCGACCGTTACAATCAGTGCTACAGGAAAGCATTTTTTATAGCTCGACAAACGCATTCTCGCTGTAGTGTGTAACGGAACTAAAGCTGCATCTACACAGTTCAATATTCCAATCGCGTATGCGTGCAATCTGGGAAGAATATTGAAAGAATCAAGTTTAAAATGTACGTTCAATTAAGATGCATGAAGATTTTGTGTCTACATGGTGCGCCGTTTTGAACGTCGTCTTCATTGCGTAAATATATTAATTAATATTAAATATCAATCTTGCATTCATTGCTTTGAAGTTGAAAGAAAAGTTTAACCGTGTAGTTGCATCTTAATGTATTCATGATCATCAATTTACGGGGAAACAGTTGGCGACGACGACTAAACAAAAGAACGACCATGCGATAAATTGATAGCGATAAATCTAGCTGCAAAAATTATCGCGAAGTGTGACTGTGATTGGTTGGAATTCAAAATGTCATTACACTTCATTGGTCGAAAATGGAATGACGTCATATAAACGGAATAGTCATTGTAAAATAATATCTCCCATACCTGAACGTTCGCACATGTTGCGAGGTAGAGCATTGAGAAATTTGAAGAGGAAAAATCATCGTAAACCGAGATGAATACAGATTTCTTTTTTCAAAATTTTTGGGACTGTGATTTTTCCTGGGAATTCTTTGATTGTAAGAAAAGTGTGACTGAAGTTCTGAAGCCATATGCAAATTGGACTTCAAATTTTCTCCATTTAAAATACTTGACATAGAATAAAACTTTATAAATTCAGGGATAAACTATCTACATTACAGATATTGTTGCATCAAAAAGTGTTTTCTCATATAAAGGAAGAGCATTTCGCAAATTTCTGCACCTATATGTTTAGATGCATTTAAACCAGCTGAGGTCAGTGATGTTACGGACCCGATCAGAAAGCATTACGGTGATGACTGGCAAACAATCCGATGGTGCAAATATTACGAAAGATTAATTAATTCTGGTGGAATTTAGTGCAAAGGAGAACAGAAGGAAGATGGTCGCTAATGGTAGAGAACGACTTCAAATTTTAGTATGATTTTCAGACTTGTATAATATTTTGAAGTCCACACCTGTGGAGTAACGGTCAGCGAGTCTGGCCGCGAAACCAGGTGGCCCGGGTTCGAATCCCGGTCGGGGAAAGTTACCTGGTTGAGGTTTTTTCCGGGGTTTTCCCTCAACCTAATATGAGCAAATGCTGGGTAACTTTCGGTGTTGGACCCGGATTCATTTCACCGGCATTATCACCTTCATTTCATTCAGACGCTAAATAACCAAGATGTTGATACAGCGTCGTAAAATAACCCAATAAAAACACTTTGAACAATTTTCAGTATATTCGTATTATTAATTTCGAACAATTTTGGTATTTACTGAATAGTGGAGAATATTCTTGGATACTTCAGAGGTATAGAAGTTAGGGAAAGGATTAGCCGATTCCTCCGCTATTGATAAGTAGTTAAAATTTTGATTGGCTCTTCTTCGCTGAATTGTGTTTAGTTTAAGAACTGTTGGTTAAGAACTGGATCCAGCCGTCGAGGTTGATTGACTCAGAAATCTCGCAGGAAGAAGTAAGTAGTTAAGAGATGGAACTTTCCTCCAGCGTAGAATTTTTTGTTTCAACTCTGTAATTGAATTCCGGAATCCTTTGTTCAATAAGAAAATAAGATATAAGAGGTCTAAGAAAGATTTATTAGGGAGGCCTATGGTGCTCGAGACTGCGATTTTGTACTGAAAGTGTTTTTCTTGAATACAGAAAAATAATTAAGTGGTTACGTTCTACGGAAGAAGGATTTTCGAGATGATTAGGACTATACAAAATCCGAAGAAATTAATTTATTTGGCTACTGATATTCATCTTCCTTTGTAATAAATCAATGCCTGCCTGAAACCCAAGAAGCGCAATCCTGGAGGTTCCATTGTGTTTGTCCGTCAAGTATATTTTAATTAATTGTTTCATTTCAAGACTTGATTTATTATTTCGTCACTTCCTGAGTAATAGATGTAGGGAAGACTATAATTACATGAATTGCAAACAAAATGAGCTGATTCATGGGACGACAGTCTCGTAAAACCTCTGTGTTATATTATAACCGTATAATTCGCAAGGAATCCACGGAAACTTTAGCTTTTTCTCCCGGAATACGAGCTACTTTTTTACTGTAATTAAACCTTCAGAAAGAAATGGGCTGTAAAGCCGTTTTCTTGCCTTGTGCACTCATCTTTATTGTACGAAATACATACAGGGACATCATTTTATTTTTACTTTAATTTTTATAGTACCTGAGTTTTTGAATGTACTTCACTCACACCCCTTCCACTAATGAAGTTCAACCGTCCTCCACACAGATCCAAGACCGCATTTACAGTCATAGTAGCCTTACGGTCATAGTGAGCAGTACGTTCCATACGTCGCATCCCGGTTTCCCCCACTTGCTTCTATTCGCTTCTCTGTAAATGCTAGTGGCTGGGCTGTCTTAGCTCTTTTCTGAGAACAATAATTTGTGTTAGGAATTCGACTTCTACGTAATATTATACCCATACAATTGTTTAAAATAACTTAAATAAAAGGGCCTCGTGAAGTAATTAACTGTCACGTGATTTCCTCCCTTTCTACGAGTCTGCGACAAAACCACTTGGACGGACAGTAGATAGCATGTCTGAGTAATTTTATCTTTTCAGATCGGGCAGAAGTGAAGATTGAATTTTCAAAACGTAAGGTCTCTTTTATAGAGTAGGTACAGGGTTACTGATACAAAGTACGAACCTGGTAATTGGAATTACTTACAATAGTCTATAGTGCGATAATATGCACATTAGAACTGAAGCCTGTATCGAAATGAACGGCCACCATTTTCAAAAATGTGTTTAAATATCCATATTATGATTATTTTTCAATTTAACTACATTCTCTATATTGTACGCTAATGTGCTGTAGACAGTATAATATACACTGCATAATGAATACGTCCACATGGACAGCTCAGTTCGTGAGTAAAAACACTCATTGTTAATACTGTACTGTATTTTGATTAAACAAAAACCTAATTAAAATTATCAAACTCAAAATCGCGATGTTTCCTAGTTTACGTAAATTAATAAACTACTTTTCTTCCCCCCTATACCTAGTAATGTGATTTGTTTGTATATTACGCCAGTATCATCGAACTCCAGTCGTGGAAGGGGTAACAAACGGTGTTTCCGGTTCTTAATCGTTGATCCAAAGGTATAGCCGGGTTAATATTAGAAATGTTAGTAAAAATAAAATGATCTCCCTGTATAAACAGCACGAATTTAGAAACTGTAATACCTTGATTTGAGTATTTTCATTGCATTACACGTTTTTGCAAGGATCTTGCGTGCTTGCTTGTATACTGCAATTTCTTTTGATACGCAATTACG
This sequence comes from Periplaneta americana, assembly GCF_040183065.1. Classification (NCBI taxonomy): domain Eukaryota; kingdom Metazoa; phylum Arthropoda; class Insecta; order Blattodea; family Blattidae; genus Periplaneta; species Periplaneta americana. The sequence continues at coordinate 228,027,629 of NC_091117.1, forward strand.
GACGCTATTTCTTGTCTTACATCAGGGAAATGACTGCTCTGAGTTCTTCCTTGTTTGAGCATTTCGCTCTCTTTAACTCTCTCCAGTTGGACAGTGAACTCGGAGTCAAGTAGCTCGCATGTGTGCTGTGGCGTTCAGAGATATCTCACATAGAATATTCTGATCGCGTAAAGAATTTTATAACCACGGGATAAGTCAGAAAAAAAGATATAACAAATTGACAAACTTTGAAATAGTTCCACTACTTCTCAATAGCTGAGAGTATTATCGTACACTGAAGTCATCTAAAATCGATTTATCTATAAAGAAATTTAAGGAATTAGAACGCATTTCTGAATCTTTAAAGTATTTTACGTACATCAAATAACAGAGCAGAGACAAAAAATTGCATTATTTACATAGGTTGGATAAAAAGTAATGGCAACAGTTCGATATTTCTGACATAGCTTTATTCACAGGGGTACAACATTTACGTACCTTCTATATAGTCGCTCCCCTTATTTATTACCTTTTGCCAAATGTTTGGAAGGCGTCGTACACCATCAGCGCGTCCATCTTTGTTGATGTTCTGTATTGACCGCCCTAAAGCACGGATAAGTTCATCTCTGGTATTGTACCGGGTCCCTCGCAGTGGTTCTTTCACTTTGGTGAAAAGATCGTAATCGCATGGATCATATCGGGTGAGTACGGAGGATGTTCCAGTAGTCCGCGTTTTCCGTCTGCCTTGGAGGTACAGCGTGGTGCAGTATTACCCCATCAATGTCATACGCCACAATGAACATCTCCTTCACAGCACTTTCTTTGGACGAGGAGAACCTGGATGCTTCCATTCATTTGATTGGCGTTTCAAGTTTGGTTCATACGAGCGAGACCAGGTTTCGTCCATAGCGACGATTCGTCCAAGAAAGTCGTCACCTTCCCTTTGGTACCGGTGCAAAAAGGCCTTCCCGGAACGCTTTAACCCATCGTGCAACTGTGCGATATGGCAACGCTGCATCGCCACATGCTTCACGCAGTCCCTGAAAACATTCTTGTGCACTACGACCTCGTGCCATTTCAATTTTGATCCAGGAACGTTGCTCTAGTTTTGTAAGGATGGTCTTGGGGCGCTCGCACTATCCCTATGAAAGTGAACGTTCTACACACTACAGTAGATTGACAGAGTACTGTCGCCGCTGGCTGCACTAACTCATCTAACAGTCCTTGTTCATGTCCACACAGCTGGCAGCTCTCGAACGCACCATCGTCACGTGACAGCAGTGTTGCCATTACTTTTTATCCAACCCATGTATTTATTCATAAGATAAGACCTCTTCTACATTTTGTCATGTGTAGGCGTATAGTATAGGCTATACATAATTATTTCTCACAGCATGACTATTGATGCAAAATGTTTGAAAGGATTTGGGTGTTTGAAAAATTGCAATATACCGTTCGCATCTTTATTATTCCGTCCGTCTTTAAGAACTTTTGTTACACTAGTGTACGAATGCAGAACTGGGGAAAAGAGGGGTGGAAGAGGGGACAGAGTTTGTTCCCCGTCCACAATCCCACGTATCTGTGACGTCCGCAAACACATTGAATACTTATTTCCTCTCCCCCAACCATATTCAATGACGTATGGGGCTGAAAGGAAGGGATGAGTCACGTGTTCCGACTTGTGACGTGTGCCACAATTGTAGCACACGTTTGCATCCCTGCACTAGTGAAATGACCTTAGGGCGCATTGTGGGCTGAAGAAAGAGGAATCATACCTCTTATCAGCTTAAACATGGGCAGATTTGGCAGCCATAACCCTCCGTCAACTTTTAGTTCAACTGTCGATCAGATCGTGATAAATGAATAGACCGCGAGGCTGCCTTTTACTGTATTGGCCCTAGAAAATATTGCCCATTCTTTATTTCAGAATTCGACTTCAGAATTATAATGTATTAAATGTCATGTCCACATCTGTGGAGTGACGGTCAGCGCGTGGCCGCGAAACCAGGTGGCCCGGGTTCGATTCCCAGTCGGGGCAAGTTACTTGGTTGAGGTTTTTTCCGCGGTTTTCTCTCAACCCAATATGAGCAAATGCTGGGTAGCTTTCGGTGCTGGACCCCGGATTCATTTCACCGGCACTATTATCTTCATCTCATTCAGACGCTAAATAACCTAAGCTGTTGATAAGGCGTCGTAAAATAATCTACTAAAAAAATTAAATGTCTTACTTTGATGACACCTGACGAGAATTAATCGAAACTGGTCCATGATACGGGCCTAATTCTAAATATTTAATATTTTCTCCTGCATTTTCTTATGATTACATGTTTTCATTTCCTTCAAATTTTCTGATTATTTAAAATTCGAATTGAAGATAGTTCACAATATCATCGGTTTGTCGCTAAACCAAGTATTTTCACAATTATCAGAATGTGATGAAATTTTCACTGCTTCAATGCGGGTATTTTTATATACTGTTGACAAAACTGGCAGTTATGTTCGTAGAAGTGATAACTAATAAAACCACACTACAAATTATCGATTAGTAGCGCTCAGGTATCTTTGAACGTCGGTGTGCTATTTCAGTCAGTTCCATGACAATTGAATCTTGCATGCCTGCTTTAGTGGGATGTAGATAGGAACACCATATTACTGCTGTGAGTGACGGGATAAATTATTTAAAAGCTTCTAAAATGTCATAAGGACATTAGATTAATAAAATATCATGCAGTTTAAATATACACTTCTATGCAATACAGTATCAAAACTCATGAGCTTAAACTCATCATGATTCTTATAGGTAATTCATCATAATATAATTACTGCAAAACAATCGAAGACATTCAAAGCCATGGATTTTCGGTCTCTAATCAAATTTATTTATTTCTTTATTTATTATTTTGCTAATAATTGTAACATAAAATATAATATAATACATACAGAAAAACTTTAGCTCGCCCCTGAAAGAGTAGAACTCGTGCTCAGGGGCGGATTCCTGAATTGAAATTAATAATTATACAATACAATTTGTCTTATGTCTACTATGCAATTATAGTATATAAATTTAAATTTAAAATTTTTCAATTTATATAAAATCCGTACATAACTTTTTAAATTTAATACTAGAACTATTAGAATTGACAAGATTGAGATTTTTAAATATAAATTTGTTATATATTCTTGGGTCTAAATTACTACGATGATTAAATACTGTAACAGTGTTGTATTTTGGTTCAAACAATCTTAAAGAATTCATACCTTTTGTTTCATAACTATGAGAATATAATTCAAAATTATTTCGATTTTTATGTATGAATTTTATTAATACAATATAATAAATTTGTCTTACGTTAAGTACATTAAAGTCTAGAAACAAATTTTGAGATGGAAAATCAATAGATTTATGAAGACATATTTTAATTATTTTCTTCTGTAATAAATAAATTGGATTAAAACTGGATTTAAATGAGCTACCCCATCCTGTAATTCCATACATAATTACCGATTGAAATAAAGTTAAATATATTGTACGTAATAAACTTATTGACAAGTAATTCCTCAATAAAACAAAATAATATACTATTTTACGTAATTTATTACAAAGGTAATTAATGTGTTGGTTCCATTTTAAATGATTATCGAAAACTAGGCCTAAATACTTAACTTCAGAGGACTCTTTAATAATCGGACATTTACACTGTATAAGACAACAATCAGAATTATGTAATTTAATACTTGATATAGATGTAGGAGGTTTGTTACGTTTTTCAGACAATGAGAATGGAATAATTATGTTTCATTTGTTTTTTGAAATCCCGATAGTTTGATATAGCAGGCACAGAATCTCTTAGGCAGTATTCAAGTTTTCTTAGCCTATTTATTTAGGTCTGAAACACAAAACTGAAAATCATACCAAAGCCTCATGTCCATATTTTTTCCCCCTAGAAGTTTCCTCTAATGATGTATACAGCAAGACATTGTTGCGTTATTCTAGAAACGCAAATTGGAATTCCCTTTGAAAATCAATTGCACTTGTGTAACAAAATAGACTAAATAATTGAAACAAAAGAAAACATTATAATGACTGTACCCCCTCTTTCATATTCTTGGATATAATTTTAACAAATGGCAGTGATGTGTCATTCCGTAGTTTGCAAACATTGTCACTTTTACGTAGAGAGACTTCCAGTCTTTTGTGCTGGAAGAATAAAGTACATTGTTCGGAATGTTCTTCTATACGTACAGCATTCAAGTCACGTCCGTTCACTGCTGATTCGTTATTCGAAGCTTCAGAATATAGTCGAAGACTTCATTCTATTTCAGTTCTATTAGATATTGAATCATGTTAAAACAGGATATGGACTGAAGGAAATGGATAAATGGAACCTAATGTGTATAACTATTACAATAGCATAAGGAACTAACGTGATATTAAAACGAAGAGAAATTTTGTGAAGTGATAGGATTTGCGATTTTGGAATATGTCTTCAAGTTCAGTCTGATGAATCAGAAAGACAAACAAATGATACAGAGAACAGAAATAAAATTCTTTTGAAATATCTGTGCGTATAGACATTAAAGAATATAAAAGTGATATATTCGTATGCTGATGATCAAATTAGACATAAGAAAATCGAAAATATGCTATTGTATTCTCTCCTGTTAAAAACACGGGCGTTAGCACCAGCGTGGATTACATTTCTAATGCACTCTAAAAGCGTACAATATTGCTACACAGAAAAAAAGAGATGTGATGACTTAATAATCAGCAGTGATTACAAATGTATGCCGCGCGAGTACTGGAGGGTAAAAATCATGAGAGAAGAGACGGGAATAAAAGCTGAATTTGTAGCTGCAAGTGCTGTGTTGAGCATATATAGAAATGTAACGATTTATTTTTGAATGTTTAACTTTGACCCAACATGTATCATCCACACTCGGTTCAAGGTGCTGTATTGCATTATTTTCACGGTTCAGCTTTCTCGCCGTGACCTTCCGAACCCCTCGCTAGCATTTGAGTGAGTCCCTGAAAGTTGGCAAGATAGCAACAATTTCCCAGCATAAATTGTCACGTGAAGGTGGCACGAGGGAGAGCGATCGACTGTGAACGTCTTGTCTTTAATGTCATCGTCAACGAAGACTGAGGTTTTCTCGCTATGCCACAGTTTATGACATTTCCGAGGAGGAAGGGAGAAGTTAGAAGGCATATGAAGAATGAAAGTCTGCGACGTTTTTAAGAAATGAGGGGGAAAAAAGGAAGAACACCGAAGACGGCGGCGGAGACGTCTACGCAAGCAAAATTGGAAGTAAAAGCGCCCCGGCAAGCAAGAAAAGCAGACGAAATTTAATGGAGTGAAGCCTCGCAGACTTCAGCTGATGAATAGGAAGAGTGAAGAGGCGCTGTGCCTGAATATCGCGGACATAAATGAATTCTAAAGTGAGTTTATATCGCAGAGCTCTGTAATTATATTTCCTATATTTCTTACCCCAAAGTAAATAAGAATGCAATTCCTAAACCGTAAAATTTACGAGGAAGATCACTAACATATTACTGAGGAGTATATTGGGGAGACTTGGACAAAAGTGACTCCAGAAAATCCTAATAATGTAGATTAAAGTGTAATGTAGAAATGCCATAAAATGTAAAAAATAATAACTGGAATAGGAAATCTATAAAACTATGTAAAACTATTGGCTTTTATTGGTACGGCAATGCTTATAAAAGCACTGACATTAATGAGATGTAATCGACGGAAGTACAGACAAACTGAATTCAAGCAACAGAAATTATATTCAACTCTGAAAATAGCTCTCCAATGAGAGGATAAAAACACAAGCAGGATGTGAACTAATGTAGTTTTCTAAGACAAAGAAAGCAATTTGTCTCGCTAAAATCGATTCTAAGGTAATTTAGTATTAGTATTTAGTATTTATTTATTTAACCTGGTAGAGATACGGCCGTGAGGCCTTCTCTGCCCCTCTACCAGGAGATTCCAACTACAATATGAACAATAAAATTACAATTAGTATTAAATTTACAATTACAATTACAATAAAAATTAAAGTACGAAAAGATTACCTGACTAATTAAAGCTAGATAATTTATCAACAGTAATCTCACTAGACGTTTTGATTTATCTAGAGAAAATCAAAACTCGAGTGGGAATTAATTGACTATTACACGATTAGAAGGAAGTATATAAAGATTAGAAGTAACGAAGTACTCCAATACAATAAAATATTAATTGACTTACGAAAATACAACTGTCTTCAAATATATTATTGTACCATCTCAGCATTGCAAATATTACGCTAGATGCATGCTAGATGGCAGTAGTGTCTTTATGCAGACACTGTAATGATTATTATGCAATAAATCTTAATATTAAACAATCTCTGATACGTGACTATCCATAATATCATATAGCAGAAGTTCTTTTTATCCTCTCAGAGCAGAAGCTATAACATAACCTAACTAATATACACAAGTGTTAGAAAAGTTTTAATTAACGACGATGACATAAAAAGTAAACATGAGTAATTTTAAAAGGAATAATTATTGAATGTACAATTTTCAAATTTGAATGTGGTTGGTGGTTCAATTGATGTTATATTGGACGTGTGCGTAATAGAAGTGGAACTCGTTGATTTAGGCCTACATGGTGTATTCAACTTATTCAGGATTTCCGAACGGTGCTCTTCATTTATTTGCAAATCGGATTTCAGAAGATGCATAGGTATGATCAGTGATTTTTATTAATTCTTGTTC